>NC_057803.1:240043740-240149747 GCF_018294505.1 Triticum aestivum
TTTACAAAATCTCACCCATGGGTTTATATATCCCGATCCTGTCGGTGTGACCGAGTGGAACAACTTGATGGCACCGAGATGCAGAATCGCAAGCGGTTACTACAGCTCGGTGTGACTGAAAAGTTCAAATCAGTTCCATCGAGATTGAAAACGTAGATCAACTTAGTGATTGTTGGCGTTCTGGGAACGGGGGTTCTCAGACTTGCCTGCCTGCGGCCCGCGGCGTGGCGGAGCCAGCAGGCCGTACGACCCATCTTCACCAACAAAGCATTCAAGACCCTCGCTAGGGTCCAAGCCTTGCGAGGAGGACAACGCAAGACCTCCTCCTGAGCGGCCTAGTCAGGCAGGCTCACGAGGGGCAGAGATATCAAGGCGAGGCGAACCTCACGAGGCTCTCGTGATGTGAGCCATGACGATCGACACCAGGCGGGCGCCAGCGCATGCAGTGTCCTTGTTTCCTCTTTGGTGCAAAGGGGGCAAGCGCAGCCGTGGAGTACCGAGGCATCAGGCAAAGGTTGTCATTTTGGTGCAACAAGACCAAGACCATGGACTGCAAGACGGAGATCATCGTGGAGCCCAAGACGGCATCACCACCAGAGCCTTTCACAGGCGAAGACCGCTTTTGTCAGGATGGCTCGTACTGGGTGTCCCCCTTCAAATTTGCTCGCCGTTGTTGGCTCCCTTCCCGCTCGATATTTGGGAAGAGGACCAGGGCCTCTATAAATAGGACTAGCCACTATAGTAGAGAAGAGAGATCTCATCAGACCCAGAGATACACACAAGTCCGAAAGCACAAGAACAACTCAACCTTAGGAGGCTGTTCTTCCCTTGTATTGTTCATCGTCAGCCTAAGAGGCAAACCACCACCACACTGGAGTAGGGTATTACACCACAACGTTGGCCCGAACCAGTATAAACCCCGTGTCTTTCTGTGTTGCGAGTTCGTCCGCAAGATCTTAGTGAGCTAGAGCATAGATCAGTAGGAGGGAAAGACTTCGAGCGCACCCTAGTGTTCGAACTTAAGGGTTAGCCGGAACCCCACATCCGACATTTGGCGTGCCAGGTAGGGGTGCGCCGTAGCTTCCTTTCCGTCAGTCCATCGCTCCGTCGTCTCCATGTCGGATGCTCGCCATGCTCGAGCTGAGCATCGGGCTGCCCTCGCCGCCCGCGTCACTCAGACGTCTCCCGTCGGCAGGCCACCTCGTCGTTCTCCGTCCCCTGCCGCCAACGCTGCCACCGGCCCGGTGGGGAACGAGCAGCAGGCGTCCTCGCTGCATCCTTCAGTGCGGCAGGACGGCTGCATCGCTACTCCATCACTCACCCTGCTGGTTCTTCGTCTCACGCGCACCGTGCTCCCATGGAGGCATGGGCCGCGCTCATCGCGGCGAACGAGCTCCTGCGTTACCGCCCCGTCGACGACCCCTATGAGGAGTGGCTCGACCGTGTCGCCGAGCTCGTCCATGCCGTAGGGGGCTCTCCGACGCCGTCCCACCCTCTGCCTCCTCCTCAACCAGCCGCAGGTGACGGGGCTCATGGCGTGCCTCCACCACCTCGACCCCAAGACGGTGCCTTGGCACCAAGGCGCATGCCTCCGCGGCGTGATCCACCGCGCCCAGCACCCGTGCGTGAAGAAAGAAGCTGCCAAGAAATCCCACGGCCGCGAGAAGCTGCACTGGCACTCCCCGCGCCACCTCGCCAAGACCACGTGCCGCCTGCAGTGGCGCAGCGCGGACCTCGCCAAGACCAAGTTCCGCCTCAGAAGCGGGCCCCGGCTACCATGGTTGGCTGCCGTGCCTTCACACCCGAACTACGTAGCGTCGCCTGGCTAGGCAAGTTCAAGCCAGATCTACCTCCTCGATACGACGGCACCGCCGACCCCGCGGAGTTCCTGTAGCTCTATGAGCTGAGCATCGAAGCGGCCAACAGGCGACGAAAAAGTCATGGCGAACTGGTTTCACATGGCTATCAAGATGGGGCCCGCTCCTGGCTCCTTCAACATGCAGCACGGCTCGATCTCCTCCTGGGACGAGATGTGCGACCGCTTCGTCGCCAACTTCCAGGGCACTCGCGACCGCCCACCGGCCACGGGCGATCTACGCTGCATCAAGCAACAGCCAGGAGAGACCCTCCAGAAGTACATCCAGCGCTTCAACAACACCCGCCTCAAGATCCCCAAGGTCACGGACGAAGCCATCATCTCCGCGTTCTCAGACGGCGTCCGTGACGTCAAGATGAAGGAAGAGCTGGCTATCCACGAGGAGCTTTGCACATCTTAGGAGCTATTCAACCTGGCGACCAAGTGCGCAAGAGCTGA
Source organism: Triticum aestivum (assembly GCF_018294505.1). Taxonomy (NCBI): domain Eukaryota; kingdom Viridiplantae; phylum Streptophyta; class Magnoliopsida; order Poales; family Poaceae; genus Triticum; species Triticum aestivum. Next base: position 240,046,055 of record NC_057803.1, read on the forward strand.
GGAGGGGCGCCGCTCTGTCCTTGAGCTGCCAGCTGCAGGAGTGGAGGAGAAGAAGGCCAAGGGCAAGGACGTGAAGCGCAAAGAGAGCAGTAGTGCTCGTAGCGGAGCTCAACACCAAGCGGGGCAGAGATCAGCCCGAGTCATCCAAGAACGGCCGTCCGTTCTGCGCCTTCCACAACCTGAACACCCACAACACCAGCGACTGTCAAGAGCTCAGAGCTATATGGGAAGGACGCTTCGGTCGACGCCCCGAGTGCAACGACCGGGTCCACGGCCTTGGAGGAGGACGCGGAGGCGGACGCTGGGACGACCGTGGCCCGCGCCAGGAGTGGCGCGACCGGCCTCATGAGGACTGCTGGCAGGACCCACCTTGCGAGGGCGCCTGGAGGGACCGGCCTTGTGAGGATCGCCCCCAGGGCAATGCTGGTCTTCCCCCGCTGCCGCCACCGAGAAGGAACGACGACCACCACCAGGACGAGGGGGCTGGGGGCTTCTAGGAGCCGCGTGCGATCGCTTGCGTCTTGGGCGGTGCTCAGGCCCCAGCCTCTCAGCGCATCTTCAAACAGTATGCTCACGAGGTGAATGCGGAGCTCCCCAAGCTCGAGGCCATGCGCCCGCTTAGGTGGTCCCAATGCGCCATCACCTTCGACTCGGCCGACCAGCTCAAGTGCGCAGCCACCACTGGCACACTCCCTATGATGTGCTCCCCAGTCATCAGCAATGTGCAAGTCACCAAGACTCTCATCGACGGCGACGCAGGGCTCAACGTCCTATCCGTCGACACGTTCGACAACCTCCAAGTGCCCTATGAGCAGCTCCAGCCAACCAAGCCTTTCTCAGGAGTGACTGACGGTTCCACCACACCGATAGGGCAAGTCCGCTTGCCTCTCACCTTCGGGGAGCGCAAGAACTACCGCACCGAGTTCATCGACTTCGACGTCGCGCACATCCGCCTGTCGTACAATGCCATCCTCGGGTATCCAGCCCTGGAAAAGTTCATGGCAGCCACTCATCATGGCTACAACGTTCTCAAGATGCTAGGAAGCGGAGGAATCATCACGGTCGCATGAGAAGAAAGGGATGTGGTGTGCCCCCTTGAGCGCGCCTTCCAAGCCGCAGCAATCGACAACCCTGAAAGCAGAAGTGAAGGCCTTCTGGAGACCATCCCCAAGAAGAAGCTGTCGCGCCGTGCAGGACCCCAAGAAGATGGCGTCGCGTTAGGAGCCTCGTCAGGATCAGCGCCCGCTCCAGGGGCGCCTCCCTCCACCGCATAGGAAAGCACGCCCGGTGCCCTCCTCAGGCAAGACTCGGGGCTCTCTCCTAGAGAGCTTCAGACCTTGCCAACCTCACAAGGGAGGCGCTTGGGCACCACTTGGAAGCGTGCTTCATGGCACGCTTTCCTCAGGAGCGCACAGGGCAAGGAGTGCCCACCACCCAGGAGTTCATCACCAAGACCACCCAAGAGCTACAAGACGCGAGAGCCATGCGCAACGACAGCCGGTCACCGAGCGCGGCTCACCATCCAGGCGAGGGTGCTGAACTGCGCGTCTGCATCGACATCCCAGGGCTCAACAGGGCCGCATCTCGGGAACGCTTCTGGCCATCACGCGCGGGCCACTGTGAGGGTCCACCACACAACTACGTTCGCATGCCCTTCGGCTTGCCGAGCGTGGCGTCAGCCTATCAGTGCAACGTGCGGCAAGTCCTGGTGGCTCAGGAGGCCAGGTTCCATGCCGTTCTGGAGGAGATGGGGACGGTCTTCAAGGAACCTCCTGAGCCCCCAGAGCCTCCCGAGGCTCAGGGTCCCAGTGGCTCATGAGGAGCCATTCCTTCAACGCGTGGCTTCAGCTGCACCAACTTTACTTCGTCTACAGAACCAGGTGACATCTTCCAAGTTCATTTAAGCCGGGAGCACCCCTCGGGCTGCATTATTCCCAGGCCACACGGGTCCGTCCCTGTGGGATGTATCCCTTTTTTTAAGTATTTTGCTTACCTTGCTGGGGGCGCCCCTCGGGCTGCATCATCCCTAAGCCGCTCGGGCCAGACCCAGTGGCATGTATCTTCCTGCATTTATCCAAGTCGATCCGCTCTTCATGCTTAACCTACCGACAGCTATCTCCTGCTCAGTTGCCGCCTGCTGCGGGTCTGTTTATCCCATGAAACCCGCTTGCACGTTAAAAGGGGGGCTCCTGAGCATCGTGACTCAGGAGCTCTTACTGGCTCTCCAGCCCTCACCCCTGGCCTTGACCACGGCATCGCGACCTCGCATACCAGTGGTGGTTGAGCTCGCTCGAGGACCGGGACCTGAGGATGTAGAGTGCTTGCATCTAACCGCCTTGCAGGGACATACAGTCACCAAGACTCAAGACCAGGCGCAACCCGGCCTGAGGTAGGGCCTCGTGAGTCCCACGCTGGCTCACAAGTGCCCAGATACACCTCGCAGCCCTGTCGTGCAAGCCACGTGTCAGGGCGGGGCTGTAGACGCCCCGGGGGCTCCTCCTGGAGGGACCCCCCATCCCACGCCCAAGTGGAAGCTCCATGCTCCGCACTAGCTGTCGACACTTCCGAGGAGCGGCTATGCCCATGCACAAGCGGAAGCACTATGCTCCGCGCTGGTGATAAACAACTGAGGGCGACCCCACGGTCGAACCAACCTCAGGGAGCCCAGAGCTCTGCGCCCAGCCTCACCACGACGCCTCCCCTCGGGAGAGTCATGCGAGGGGGCTGGGCATGGGGGCTGTGCTCGGGTCACACCCAAGTGCATGCAAACCAACTAGGTCCCCCGGACCTGGGCGTCGCGTGCCCCTCCCGAGGCCTCGAAGAGGGCAGGTATGGAAATTGTTTGAACGTCAAGGCGGACTCCTGAGCATCGTGACTTAGGAGCCTAACTGGCCACGTAGCCCCTCACTCGTTGGTCCGTCCTGGTCTCTGGTCGGCCCAATGGCGGTTGAGGTATGCGCGGGGTCGGGCTCTACCGACATAGAACATTAATCTATCCTGTTCGCATGTGAAGGGGGACTCCTGAGCATTGCGACTCAGGAGCCTAACTGGTCACGTAGCCCCTCACTCCTTGGACCGTCCTGGTCTCCGGTCGGCCCAATGGCGGTTGAGGTATGCGCGGGGCCGGGCTCTGCCGATGCAGAACAAAGCAAATAGGAAGGAAAACACAAAATCTCGAAGCAAGTATTACAAGCATATTGTTCTCACAATACCAAATGAAAAGTCTAAACGCCTCCGCGAGGCCTGATGTATGTCGCAGGAATGAAACGAGAATAATAGCCGCAGGTCACCCCTGGATGCCGCCGTCTCCTGTGGAAGGTGCTCCCCCGTGGGCGACAATGTTCTCGCCTTCACCACGAGCCGCAGGATCCGCGGCATTGCCAGACAAAGGATCGGAGACAAAGCCACGGAACTTTCCCAGCAAAGCCTCCACTTGACTTTGAACAGCTGCAGCGGCGGCTTCGCAGAGATCTTCAGCCACAGGTTCCAGTAGCTTGTCAAGGCGGGCGTTGGGGTCACCGAGGTGTAGATGGCTGAGGACGCGGGTCAGTGCGGCTGAAGACAGAACAAGAGCTTCTGCCGCTACCATGGGACCGGGGCCCTCAATGACCTCCTCAAGCGCCTTCACCACGAGTGGAAGTAGCTGGGTGGGGCTGTCCTCGTCAGTGTCCAGCGGCTTCTCCAGGCCTTGCTCGTAGAGCGTCCTCAGCGCCTTGTGAGATCTCTCCTCGAGATCGGCGAAGGCCACACGGTCTTCGGCCAGGACTCGTGCCTTGGCGTCAAGATCGGCCTCCCTCGCCCCCATGTTTTGCTCCAACTTTTCCAACCGGTTGCGCTCGATAGCCTGCTTCTTCCTAGCTCTGCCAGCTCAGCATCACGGTTCTTGACGGCTTCCTCCCGGGCCTTCATCTCCTTCTCCTCTGCTTGGCGGTGGCGTACCTCTTTGATGTGCTCGTCGCGCAGGCTCTGCAACTCGCCCTGTAGCACTTGGCAGCGGTCACGGGCGGCCTTGGCATCTTTCAGCGCAACATCACGATCGGCTGCAGCGCCCGCGGCTCCTTGCTTCTCCCTCTCGGAAGCCGCAACAGCCTAGCCCAGCGCCGCGCGTACCGCCAGGTCAGAATGAAGCCAGCCGGAGGCCAACTCTAGACGCCCGACCACCAGGCGCGGGTCAGCGCTCAAGAGATCCGCCTGCAGTTGGGTCATCTCTGAAAGGGCATGCTCCAAGATGGCAGCAGGAGCAGAAGGACCAGGAAGTGGAGATGCAGCAGTAGGAGGAAGCGACATCATCACTAGGGCTTGGGAGACCGTAGGTTCCGGAGCAGTTGGGACCTCATCAGCCGCGCCAAGTACCGGCACCTCCGGAGCCAGCGGGGCCATGGGGGCTGACTCCATGCGGTGATGCTCCTCTTGGCCCCGCGAGGACGATCGAGCTGGGGAGACACGGGCGATGTTGCCTCCTTGCTCTGCGGAGGGAGGCACAGCCGCCATACCCTCCTTCCTCTTCTTTGCCAAAGATGTCGGCCTGATCAACCAAAGGCGAGCGTCAGGAAATAACAAGTACCAGCAGGGACAAAGTGAAGTTTGAGACACCTACCGGTCCACCATGAAGTAATCCACCTTCCGCTTGTGAAGCTTGAGGCCTGATAGCATCGGGGCCTGAGGGGCAGGTGTTCGGGCTCGGGAGGCACCATGCGGTGCGGAGGCAGAACCGGATGCAGCCTCAGGAGGCGTTGGGGTGGAGGCGGCACCACGATGCACCAGCGATGACCTACCCTTCGTCGGGACAAGGGGTTGCTCCTTCCCTCCTTGGTAGGCGTCGGCTTCGGCATCATGAAGAAGGGCACGGAGAATCTCGGCCTTGCTCGGAGGGGAGGTCTCCCCCACCTCTTCCGAGGTCTCCTTCGAGTTCACCTCCTCTTCCCCCTCTCCGTGGGACTCACCAGAAGACACCTCCACCGGTTTCTGCGCCGTAGGAGCTCCCGAAAACACCGGCGTCACCAGCCTGCGCACATCAAAAGTCGGCCTGGAGGTGACAAATTCCTCTCGGTCGCTGCGTTGATACATGGGAATGAAGGCGCTAGGCGGGTACTCCTGGTTGTCTCCGACTATGAGATGCAGGACGGCGTCCAGTTCGTCATCAGGTAGGTCCCTCGGCCCCAGGCGGGCCTTGTTTTCCCCTCCTTCAAGCTCCCAGAAGGGGCGCGCGCGCCTGGAGCGGGGCAACCCGCAGCGTCAAGAACTCCCTCAGGAGCATCGCTCCCATTATTTTGGCCGCCCTCGCATTGCCCGGCTTCAGGTCAGTCATCATCTGCCCCAACACTGACAATGCCCGCTCGTCGACAAGCTCCGCCCTGGGCCACTCCCTGCCTTGCCGGGGCGCCTTCGTCGGCAACACCAAGTGCAAATGGGCGAGCTTGGCGTCCACCGTGGCCCATTTGGATCGAATGTTGTCGGCCCTCTTCCCGGTGCTCGAGGTCGAGTTGGCCTTGCCGGACGCAACGAAGTTGGCGCATCCAGAGATGTGATCCTCGCTGACGCGGAGGAAGAAGAAATGGCGTAGGAGCGCCACGGACGGCATCACGCCCAGGTACACCTCACAGTAGTAGGAAAAGATGGACAGGAGGAGGACAGAGTTGGGATGGAGATGAAACGCTTGCAGCCCATAGTGTTCGAGGACTTCATAAAAGAAATCAGAGAAGGGAGGAACCAACCCGACGACAATGCTGCTCGAAAACAAGGGAAATAAGGTGCTCCCCTCAGGCTCTGGCTCGTCGGAGGCAGGCTGGAGCTCCGTCTTCCCCCACTCGTTGCTCTCTCCCACCGTAAGTAGGCGCATGGAGGCAAGGCTCTTCTCCGTGACAGTGGGCGCCTCAAGAGCGGGCTCGTACCAAGCCGGAGCTGACCATGCGCGGCGCCATGGGCGGCAGATGCAGAGCAAGGCCGAAGCAGATTTGTAGGTAGCGGCGGCGAAGAGCAAGAAAGGGGATCTGGAGCGAGGCAAGGAAGAAGCAATGAAGGCAAGTGCCGCCCGCGCCAGCCTTTTGTCAGGTCAAGCAGTTGCCGAGGCAACGTGGGGAAGCGGAGATGCTCGCATCCAATCAACCTCCACGCGTCAATCGAGGCCGTAGGCCTTTGGGGCCCACGGTGCTCCGATCTTGACCCTTGGCTTCACCGTGAAGCCAAGCCCAATCGCACCTTGGGCCCGGGGGCTACTGTCGGCATTATGGGAACGGGGGTCCCCAGACATGCCTGCCTGCGGCCCGCGGCGTGGTGGAGCCAGCGGGCCATACGACCCATCTTCACCAACAAAGCATCCAGGACCCTCGCGAGGGTCCAAGCCTCGCGAGGCGCACAACACAAGACCTCCTCCCGAGCGGCCTAGTCAGGCAGGCTTGCGAGGGGCAGATATATCAAGGCGAGGCGAACCTCATGAGGCTCTCGTGACATCAGCCATGACGATCGACACCAGGCGGGCGCCAGCGCACGCAGCGTCCTTGTTTCCTCTTAGGTGTAAAGGGGGCAAGCGCAGCCGCGGAGTACCGAGACATCAAGCAAAGGTTGCCATTTCGGTGCAACAAGACCAAGACCATGGACTGCAAGACAGAGGTCATCGTGGAGCCCAAGACAGCGTCACCACCAGAGCCTTTCACAGGCGAAGACCGCTTCTGTCAGGATGGCTCATACTGGCTGTCCCCCTTCAAATTTGCCCGCCGTTGTTGGCTCCCTTCCCGCTCGATATTTGGGAAGAGGACTAGGACCTCTATAAATAGGACTAGCCACCACAGTATAGAAGAGAGATCTCATCAGACCCAGAGATACACACAAGTCCGAAAGCACAAGAACACCTCAACCTCAGGAGGCTGTTCTTCCCTTGTATTATTCATCATCAGCCTAAGAGGCAATCCACCACCACACTGGAGTAGGGTATTACACCACAACGGTGGCCTGAACCAGTATAAACCCCGTGTCTTTCTATGTTGCGAGTTCGTCGAGTTCGTCCGCAAGATCTCAGTGAGCTAGAGCGTAGATCGGTAGGAGGGAAAGACTTCGCGCGCACCCCAATGTTCGAACCTTAAGGGTTAGCCGGAACCCCACATCCGACAGTGATCTCGGTGTGACCGAAATGGATGACTCGGTCATACCGAAATGCACAAAGAGGTTTTGGAAGTTTAAGTCTATGACGAATCGGGGACTCCAAGTGCTCCTCACACAGAGTGGTTCAAATCTGACTTGATCAAACTTTGTGATATAGGATGAATAGAGTTTGAGATGAGAAAAGCATAGATAGGTAGAGGGAGTTCTTAGGCATTCTTATCCATCCATTTGGCAAAAGATAAAAGGCCAAACAATCAAAGAAAAAAATGGATGTCCTCGAATGAGTGAAATATGCAATGAACATGCTCACACAATAACATGACAAATGAAATATGTGACAAAGCATGCACAATCACTCTATCATCTATCAAGCAATTTGGCGATGACTAGGTCATCTATATATGAGTATATAGACTTAGGAGTCAAATGAGAACATTTGACCATAGGTCATACTCATCGTTTAAGCACAAGTGGGGTTGCCACTTTTACATAAAGCATTGTTGTGCTCACATCATTAGAGTTGTTTTAGCTCAATTGATTAGAGTAAAGCTCCCCCTAGATGTGATATCCCCCCTAAGAGGGATGGACTAACCTTGGGTTTTGTCGATGAGGACTTCATGTAGGTGTTGAAGATGTAGATGCTCAATGTTGATGTAGATCATTCGGAGCAATCCTTTGGAGTGAGTCGAACTTTCAATACCTACATGGGTTAGTCCCACAAGGAACAAACAAGGTGTCACACCCTAGCTAGTCATGCATTAGAGTGTTGCATCATGTTTACTCTTTCATCAGAAACTTGAAATGGGGATGACAGAACCCCCAGTCCCCTCTGAAACCAACTAGGGTTACTAAAAATAATTTTTCAATGAACCTGAAATGCCCTTCTAAAATGCCCATCATTTTTGTCTTGGTTCAGAACCTCTGCCAAAAGTGGTGCACATTTTCCTAGGCCATCCTAGGGTTTTTGAATTAAATCATAAATATTTGAATTTGGGCATTTAAAATTATATAAAATATTTAAATGCTCAAACATCTCCAAACTAAAATGTTTCATGTTGGAAATAATCCAACTATGGACCAGGAGTAGTTTGGTGATTTTTGAAGTTGCCTAGGTATTTTATTAAATTCAACAAAGTTGCAGAAGTATTAAAAAACAGAAAACAGAAGAAAATGAAAAAGCTTACCTGTCGCCCAGCACCGGCCCACCTGCCGGCCCAGCCCAGCACCGCGCCAGCGAGCTGCTTCCGGCCAGGCAGGCAGGCAGGTGCTCGACGGCGAGCACCGCATGGGTGCCACGCACCTGCTCGCCGCCTCGCCGCCTCCCTCGCCCGGCTAACGCCGTGGATCGGCTTCCCTCTCTCCCCCGAACCTCCCAGACACTCCCTCTCCTCTCCAGCTCCTCCCCCTCGCACGCCCCAGCCATGGCCGACGCCATCGCCGCCACCCCCTCGCCGTAGCCACGCCCTCCGTCCACCCCACGCCGTGCCACCGTGTCCAGGAGCTCCGCCGCCGTCCACTTCATCGAGCTAGCTGAGCCCCGTGTGCTCGTGCGGCCCGAGACCACCGCACCGACCTCGCCCGAGCTCGCCGTCGCCGGAGATCCCTTTCAACGCCGTCGCCGCCTCAGCTCGTCCCCGACCCCGCCGGTGGCCTCTACGGGAGCGTTGTGAGCCCAGCTACTCCTCTGACCCTCTCTCTCTCATTCCCGAGCCGTGTAGCCACCGCACGAGGATCACACGCCCGCACCGCCGCGGATCTCGTCGCCGACGTGCTTCCGGCCACACTCCGGCCACAAGATGGTGTCCATCTTACTCACCGAGTCCCGCAGCACCTAGCCAGCCACTCCACGAGCCTCACCGACCCCTCTAGCGCCAAGTTCATCTTCGGCCGAACCCCGGTGGCCGCCAAAGTCGTCGCCGGCGCCAACTCCGGCCACCCCGACCCCAACGGACTCCACCAAGAGCTGCGGCTTGTCCTCATCTCCACTCCGGTGGTCTCCGCGACCCATTTGGTGGCCGAAATGGCCAAAACCACTCCCGCCGCCGCGTCGGGCTCGCCGGCGGCTAAACGCCGGCGTCGCTGGCATTGACTTTGACCACGGGTGGGCCCTGGTTGACTCCCCTGAGTCAATGACAGGTGGGGCCCAGCCCTGTTAATTAAACCTGTTTAGTTTTAATTAAACTTTAATTAAAATAATCACCCTAACATGCGGGACCCACTGTCAGGTTTGACCCAGACCTGTTCCGTTGACCTGCTGACGTCACACTGACGTCAGGCTGACGCAATAATGATTTTCTGGAATTATTCTAATATAGTAAATTCCAGAATATAATTTAAACTTCAAAAATTCATAACTTTTATTCTGTAACTCCAAATCAGACAAATTATATATGAAAAATGATCAGAAAAATCCAATCTGTCCATCTGTAATATTTTCATGCATGACTAAACAAGTTAACTTGATGTTTAATGCAAAACAAGGAAAAGCACTTTAAAAGGCCATGGTTGAGTTTGAAATTTGAATCTTTGATTCAAATTGGTTCAAACCCTTCTGGTTTTAGTTGCATTAGCCCAACACACTCATATTGCCATGTTTCATGCATGCATCATATTTTTGCACATTGTTTGGTGATGGTTGTGTATCGGTGTCCTTTGCGACAGGTTCTGCCTCCGAGGAGTACCGTGATTACCCTAATGAAGAACCGTATCAGTGCATCGAACCATCAGGCAAGCAACCAACCATTTGATCATATCGATACAATCCCATGTTCTCGCTCCTGCTCTCTTTTACTGCATTAAGACAACGCGTTTCAAACTGCTGTGTGCTACGGTAGTTGAACCCATTTCCTCTGCATGACCTGTCATTGCCACAGTAATTAGATGAAACCCACTAGCATGTGTAGGAGTTGATTGAGCCCTATGTATGTGTTGTTCCTACCTTGCTATGCCTGCTATGCTTAGAGTCGTGTCAGGTCTGGTTCATCTGGGTGATGGGATAGAGTGAAATGATTATGTCAGTAATGAGAGTGGTGTGGTGAACACGATTTGGTAAAGGTATCGATGAGAGGCCATGTAGGAGTACATGGTGGGTTGTTTCATTGAAGCCGACCTTAAGCACTGAGATCTGTATGTGTGATTTAAGATACAGCTACTACCATGCATTGGGCCCTGAAATATGACCCCGCTCGACTTCTTATTCACCCTAGCTCTCTGTTCAGGAGTTGCAAGTAGTTTCTAGTGTTTGTAGCCTACTGGAGGCCGTGGACAGCGCTGACCATAGGGGTGGGCTGTGATGCGGTAGGTACGTGGCCGGGTGTACCGAATACCCGTTAGGTATCTCGGGAACCCTGTTCACATCGTTCGGGGCCGTATGGGAAACCTCGGCCGGACTCCCTGCGGATGGAACCTGGATAGGCGATAAACCTGGACTAGAGGCTTAGGTGTTTAGGTAGGTCGTGGTCTACACCCACGTCGGCTTTCGCTTGAAGTCTGCCGAGCACATGTCGTGTGCAGACGCTAAGTGGTGGAAACATGTATGAAGAAGTACACCCCTGCAGGGTTATCATGATCTATTCGAATAGCCGCGTCCGCGGTTAAGGACTACTTGGTTGCCTATACAGTTCATAGACAAGTAAATGGAAACTGCTAAAAGCCTCAAGATAAGTGTGAGTGCCGCGGATGGCTCTTCCGTAGGAAGGCGGAGGTGGATCCTCGGTAGTGTATTGAATTGGTGAGTAGTGGACTCGTGTGCGCAAAACCATTTCAAGTTGGAGTCTCGTAGGTTAGCCTAGCCAAGAGTCAAAGCTGGCTTGCTGCAACAACTCCACCAACCCTTCTTGATAATATGCATGTATGTAGGATCTGATGTAAGTCTTGCTGAGTACCTTTGTACTCATGTTGCTATAATTTACATTTTACAGAAGACGCTGCAACCCCTTCTGATGGGTTCTACGTAGACGTTGACATCAACGAGTAGGCTAAAGGCCCAGGTGGTGATCCTGAGCTTGTGAAGGACCATGTAGTATAGCTAGGCTTTCCAAGCCTCTTTTATTTTACTAGTTGTCTGTACTCAGACAAGTTACTTCCGCTGCTGGTTTGTATGACTGTATGACTTGAATGCTGGGTCGTGAGACCCGTACCTTTGTGTATGATATGTATGGCTCCCTGAGCCTTAACTAAAGTACTTGTGTCGTAGAGTCATGTTGTGATGCTACGTTGTATTTGCACATATCAAGCATATTGTGTGTATGATTGAAATGCTTGGTATGTGTGGGATCTGACTATCTAGTTGTTTATCTTTAGTAGCCTCTCTTACCGGGAAATGTCTCCTAGTGTTACCGCTGAGCCATGGTAGCTTGCTACTGCTCTGGAACACTTAGGCTGGCCGGCATGTGTCCTTTTTCGTTCCTGTGTCTGTCCCTTCGGGGAAATGTCACGCATTGAGTACCGGAGTCCTGTTAGCCCGCTACAGCCCGGTTTACCGGAGTCCTGTTAGCCCAGTGCTACAGCCCGGACCCACTTGCTGTTGACCGACACGTTCGAAGCTGGGTCATGGATGCCTGTCCCTGTAAGTCTGTGCCACTTTGGGTTTACGACTAGTCATGTCAGCCCGGGCTCCTTATCATATGGATGCTAGCGACACTATCATATACGTGAGCCAAAAGGCGCAAACTGTCCCGGGCAAAGGTAAGGCGACACCCGTGGGAATACCGTGCGTGAGGCCGCAAAGTGATATGAGGTGTTACAGGCTAAATCGATGTGACATCGAGTCGGGGTCCTGACAGCGTTGGCATCAGAGCCGGACTGCCTGTAGGTTCTCCAAGCCAAACTGGTCGATGTTGAGTCTAGAAATTCTTTAGTTATATGTAGGGGAATTGTTTGTGGGTTGGAACATAAGGCTCTTTTTACTCCTTTATCTTATGACATTCTGATCTGAGTCAGTCTATTCTTCCACCGGGGGTTAAGGAATTAGGATCTATTCTCTCTATCAGGATCACACGTTACTAATCAGTAGTACCTTATAGGTTTGATGGATACAAGCCTAGTTCAGTTCTTCTACCACATTATGTTGTTAGGATGGACTCAGAACCTTGATATGATGATGTTGAGTGTGTATGAAATCCTTTGTCAAATGTCTCAAAATCCTTCTTGAGCATTTACAGCTGTTATGCTGCCGAAATTTTGCTAGAAATTCTAATGCCTTTGCATTATGATTGTGCTTTCAGATGGCCACTCGCGACCTCAATCAAGTGGTTCGCCTGACTCGATGCCTAGATGTACCCGGTCATACCGCCATGTTGGTCAGGGTAATGACTGAGGCGGGATATCGCTGGTATCCTGAGTACATGGTCGAAGAGCAATTTCGGGACTTCAATCAAAGCCAGTATCTCTGCACTGTCAGGATATTTCCATCTTATCCTGGATCCACCGAGCCCCTTCACTGTTCCTATGGACTCGGGGTTACTATTGAGATGGCTGTGAAGGACGCCGCCTACTCTATGATGACCATCATGCGAGTCAGATCTGGTCTATTTCGGGACTATGATTTCCGGTATATGCCAGGATCACTTCCGGGAGCACAAGGGTATCTCCAGGCTATCTATGCTGACCCCACCCAGGAGGATTCACGGACTCGCACCACTGCTGAGATGCTCGAGGATAAGGACCGTGAAAATCGGGCCTTGAGGTTAGAGCTCTTCAATACCCGTGCTGACCACTGGGCCACTTTGACTCGGTTTGGACCGGCGGTGCAAGCTGGATATTCGGATATGCGCGATCTCTATCCTGTGAGATCTGCTCTGCCAGACGTGATGGGTTGGCGTGATGTAGGAGGCATCACCCCACCTCGCGGTCCCCGCAGGCCACCGTCTGTTGGTCCACGACCTCATCCTAGCCCCTATGGTCCACAAGCTCCGCGAGATCGTCTGTTTCTGGATGATCATGTTGAGCTTCCAGGCTATGGAGGTGACTTCTACGAGGACTACTACGGATCGGTCTGAGTTAGTGGTAGTATCACTAGTTCGCACTAGCTGTGTCGTCTATCGTCCCGCGTGACTCGTGGGATATGACCTAGTTTGTACTCTTTCCGGAGATGTAGAAAAATAATGTATAGGAGCTTGGGATGCCTCCGATGAGATGTAATCCTCTTTTCACCGTATTAGTACTTTGTTTGGTCTTGTACTAAACCCTGTATGGTGTGTATGACGATGGAATAAAGAAGCAGTTTCTGTATCTGCCATGTCATACGGATGATCATCTTGCATTTCGAGTTATCCCTTACATTTTGTATCCTATGTCGGAATTTATCATCCTGACTAAATCATTGTCTTGTTTACCTAGGATGGTCAACACGCGCACTAACCCTGCTCCTCAAGAGCAGGCCGAAGGCAGTGAAGTCAGGGATGCAAATCTGCCTCATCCTCCTTCCCTAGCCGAGGTTATGATGGAAGCTGAGAGAAACAAGCGGGAGACCAACCGTTTGTTGGAGCGTATTGAACAGAACACGGCACACCATCAGAGGACTCACGTTGTGTCACTCAGTGATTTTATCAAATTACATCCACCCACGTTCCACCACTCCGTTGAGCCTCTCGACGCTGATGACTGGCTTCGCAGTATCTCTCACAAGCTGCGTTCCGCGCTAGTAGCTGAGGCTGACAAGGTCACCTTTGCTGCATATCATCTTGAAGGCCCCGCCAGTCTATGGTGGGAGAATTATGGAACTATGCGCCCAGCGGGCCATGTCACTACTTGGGCTGAATTCAGCGAGGCTTTCCGTGAACATCACATTTCGGAGGGTCTCATGGACCGTAAACGTGAGGAATTTTGCAATTTCACCCAAGGCCGACTCTCTGTGGATGCTTACAGCAGGGAGTTTGTTAATCTCGCACGATATGCAACTGAGGAAGTTTCTACTGATGCCAAGAAGCAAGCAAGGTTCCGTAAGGGCCTTAGTCCTGAGCTTCGCCGCGACCTCCGTCTGCATGAGTGCACATCTTTTCAGAAACTTGTCAACAAGGCCATTAGTGCTGAAACTGGTCAGACTGATTATGACGCAACACGCAAGCATGGCCGTGACATGGGTTCCTCATCAGGTGCTGGTCCTCAGAAGCGCCGCGTGTGGGTGCCCAACACCGCCCTGCCACCCAGGTTCACACCGAGGCCATCTTTCCAGGCGCCTCGCCCTGTTCAACAGTCTGCACCGGCCAAGCCCTATGGGGGTCCAACCAACAATGCTCCCCCACGTACCAGCTCCGTGACTTGTTTCAAGTGTGGGGAATCTGGCCACTATATGCGTGAGTGTCCCCAGACCAACCCCAACCAATCTGCTAAAGTTGTTGGCCGTGGAAAGCCGACAGGAAAAGTATTCCATGCCAAGCCGGCCACCGCTACACGTGGCCATGTCAACTGTATCTCTGCCGAAGAAGCCCAAGAAGATCCCAACGTCGTTCTCGGTACGCTCCTTGTTAATTGCCACCCGGCATCTGTTCTTTTCGATACAGGAGCCTCTCATTCATTTATATCCGAGAACTATGCTCGCTTGCATAACACCGCATTCTGTGACATGCCATCCACTATGGAAATTTCTACTCCTGGTTCTAGATGGCAGACCTCCAGGGTAAGTTATGGAAATGAAATCCAAGTCGACAGACTTGTTTTCCTTGCATCTTTGATAGCTCTCAAATTTTCAGATATTAATATCATTTTGGGTATGGACTGGATGTCAGCTCATCATGCCAAAATTGATTGCTTCTCTAGGACTGTTCAACTCACTCATCCTTCGGGGAATATAGTCAATGTCTTGACCCGATTAGCCAAGCGACAATTATACTCTCTTAACGCCAGCCCTTTGCCAGACCTTGAGGACGTTCCGGTAGTCCGTGACTTCCCGGATGTCTTCCCAGAGGAATTGCCAGGTGTTCCACCTGACAGGGATGTTGAGTTCGTAATAGACCTCATTCCAGGAACCGTGCCGATTGCTAGAAGACCCTATAAGATGGCACCACTAGAACTAGCGAGCTATTGTCGTCGCTTTGTCGAGAACTTCTCCAAAGTTGCTAAACCTCTAACCGAACTCCTCAAGAAAGATAAAAAGTTCGAATGGACTCCACAATGTGAGCACAGCTTTCAGGAACTGAAAAGACGCCTGACTTCTGCTCCCGTACTGGTACCGCCAGACTTCTCCAAGGACTTTGTTATCTACTGCGACGCCTCGCGACAAGGACTAGGTTGCATTCTCATGCAAGATCGACACGTAATTGCTTACGCTTCACGGCAATTGCACCCACATGAGGAGAATTATCCTACTCATGATTTAGAGCTTGCAGCTGTAGTCTATGCACTTAAAACCTGGCGACATTACCTCCTCGGTAATCGTTGCGAAATATTCACTGATCACAAAAGTCTGAAGTACATCTTCACCCAACCGGATTTGAATCTCAGGCAAAGACGTTGGGTCGAGTTGATCACAGATTTCGACTTAGGAATAACTTATACCCCAGGGAAAGCCAACGTCATGGCTGATGCGCTAAGTCGTAAATCTTATTGTAACAACCTAATGTTACAACAAAGTCAACCGCTTCTCCATGAGGAATTTCGGAAGCTTAACCTTCACATTGTTCCTCAAGGATTTCTTTCCACCTTGGTGGCGAAACCTACTCTTACGGGTCAAATCATTGCTGCCCAAAAGCGAGATAAGGGAATATCTAAAATCAAGGAGAACATTGCTAGTGGAGGTGCTAGTTGTTTCTCCACAAATGATCATGGTGTTGTGTACTTTGGGAACCGTTTAGTGGTTCCCAAGAACCAGCATCTACGGCAGTTGATCCTTAAGGAGGCTCATGAATCTCCTCTCACCATTCATCCCGGTAGTACTAAGATGTATCAGGACCTACGCCAGAGGTTCTGGTGGACTAGGATGAAGAGAGAAATTGCTCAGTATATTGCTAATTGCGACGTCTGTCGTCGTGTAAAAGCAGAGCATCAACGGCCTGCTGGCACCCTTCAACCCTTAGCCATTCCTGAATGGAAATGGGATAAAATTGGTATGGATTTCATTACCGGTTTTCCCAGGACCAAGAGAGGGAATATTGCTATCTTCGTCGTTGTCGATCGTCTTTCCAAAGTAGCCCATTTCTTACTTGTTCGTGAGAGTATAACTGCTAGTCAGCTAGCAGACTTATACATCTCCCGGATAGTGTCTCTCCATGGTGTTCCTTTGGAAATTAATTCGGATCGAGGAAGTCTTTTCACCTCTCGATTTTGGGAAAGTTTCCAAAATGCTATGGGAACCCGTCTCTCCTTTAGCACCGCTTTCCACCCTCAGTCGAGTGGTCAAGTGGAACGCGTCAACCAGATTCTAGAAGACATGCTTCGAGCCTCTGTTATCTCATTCAGAATGGATTGGGAGAAGTGTCTTCCATTTGCCGAATTCGCTTACAACAACAACTATCAATCTAGCTTGGGTAAAGCCCGTTTTGAAGTTCTCTATGGACGACGGTGTCGAACACCCCTTAACTGGTCAGAGACCGGGGAAAGACAATTCTTTGGCCCGGATATGATTCAGGAAGCAGAAGAACAAGTTCGTATCGTTCGTGAAAAGTTGAAAACAGCCCAATCCCGTCAAAAGAGTCAATATGACCGAAAACATAAGGCTATGAATTTCGAGGTTGACGAGAAGGCTTATCTTCGGGTTACCCCTCTGAAGGGAACCCATCGTTTCGGTATCAAAGGCAAATTGGCTCCTCGATACATTGGACCTTTTCGCATTCTCGCCAAACGAGGAGAAGTTGCCTACCAATTGGAACTACCTCCGCACCTCTCCAGAGTCCACGATGTCTTCCACGTTTCTCAACTCAGACGTTGCTTCTCGGATCCTATCCGTGGAGTGGACCACGAAACGCTTGATCTCCAAGATAATCTTACATATCGAGAGTACCCCATTCGTATCCTCGATCAGGCCGAGCGTACCACTCGACGTCATAATATCAAGTTTCTCAAAGTACAATGGTCGCACCATTCTGAGGATGAAGCAACTTGGGAAAGGGAGGATCGTCTTCGACTCGAGTATCCCGCTTTCTTCCCGGAGGAACCCAAATCTCGGGACGAGATTCTTTTGAGTGGGGGTGAGTTGTCACACCCTAGCTAGTCATGCATTAGAGTGTTGCATCATGTTTACTCTTTCATCAGAAACTTGAAATGGGGATGACAGAACCCCCAGTCCCCTCTGAAACCAACTAGGGTTACTAAAAATAATTTTTCAATGAACCTGAAATGCCCTTCTAAAATGCCCATCATTTTTGTCTTGGTTCAGAACCTCTGCCAAAAGTGGTGCACATTTTCCTAGGCCATCCTAGGGTTTTTGAATTAAATCATAAATATTTGAATTTGGGCATTTAAAATTATATAAAATATTTAAATGCTCAAACATCTCCAAACTAAAATGTTTCATGTTGGAAATAATCCAACTATGGACCAGGAGTAGTTTGGTGATTTTTGAAGTTGCCTAGGTATTTTATTAAATTCAACAAAGTTGCAGAAGTATTAAAAAAACAGAAAACAGAAGAAAATGAAAAAGCTTACCTGTCACCCAGCACCGGCCCACCTGTCGGCCCAACCCAGCACCGCGCCAGCGAGCTGCTTCCGGCCAGGCAGGCAGGCAGGTGCTCGACGGCGAGCACCGCATGGGTGCCACGCACCTGCTCGCCGCCTCGCCGCCTCCCTCGCCCGGCTAACGCCGTGGATCGGCTTCCCTCTCTCCCCCGAACCTCCCAGACACTCCCTCTCCTCTCCAGCTCCTCCCCCTCGCATGCCCCAGCCATGGCCGACGCCATCGCCACCACCCCCTCGCCGTAGCCACGCCCTCCGTCCACCCCACGCCGTGCCACCGTGTCCAGGAGCTCTGCCGCCGTCCACTTCATCGAGCTAGCCGAGCCCCGTGTGCTCGTGCGGCCCGAGACCACCGCACCGACCTCGCCCGAGCTCGCCGTCGCCGGAGATCCCTTTCAACACCGTCGCCGCCTCAGCTCGTCCCCGACCCCGCCGGTGGCCTCTACGGGAGCGCTGTGAGCCCAGCTACTCCTCCGACCCTCTCTCTCTCATTCCCGAGCCGTGTAGCCACCGCACGAGGATCACACGCCCGCACCGCCGCGGATCTCGTCGCCGACGTGCTTCCGGCCATACTCCGGCCACAAGATGGTGTCCATCTTACTCACCGAGTCCCGCAGCACCTAGCCAGCCACTCCACGAGCCTCACCGACCCCTCTAGCGCCAAGTTCATCTTCGGCCGAACCCCGGTGGCCGCCAAAGTCGTCGCCGGCGCCAACTCCGGCCACCCCGACCCCAACGGACTCCACCAAGAGCTGCGGCTTGTCCTCAGCTCCACTCCGGTGGTCTCCGCGACCCATTTGGTGGCCGAAATGGCCAAAACCACTCCCGCCGCCGCGTCGGGCTCGCCGGCGGCTAAACGCCGGCGCCGCTGGCATTGACTTTGACCACGGGTGGGCCCTGGTTGACTCCCCTGAGTCAATGACAGGTGGGGCCCAGCCCTGTTAATTAAACCTGTTTAGTTTTAATTAAACTTTAATTAAAATAATCACCCTGACATGCGGGACCCACTGTCAGGTTTGACCCAAACCTGTTCCGTTGACCTGCTGACGTCACACTGACGTCAGGCTGACGCAATAATGATTTTCTGGAATTATTCTAATATAGGAAATTCCAGAATATAATTTAAACTTCAAAAATTCATAACTTTTATTCTGTAACTCCAAATCAGACAAATTATATATGAAAAATGATCAGAAAAATCCAATCTGTCCATCTGTACTATTTTCATGCATGACTAAACAAGTTAACTTGATGTTTAATGCAAAACAAGGAAAAGCACTTTAAAAGGCCATGGTTGAGTTTGAAATTTGAATCTTTGATTCAAATTGGTTCAAACCCTTCTGGTTTTAGTTGCATTAGCCCAACACACTCATATTGCCATGTTTCATGCATGCATCATATTGTTGCACATTGTTTGGTGATGGTTGTGTATCGGTGTCCTTTGCGACAGGTTCTGCCTCCGAGGAGTACCGTGATTACCCTAACGAAGAACCGTATCAGTGCATCGAACCATCAGGCAAGCAACCAACCATTTGATCATATCGATACAATCCCATGTTCTCGCTCCTGCTCTCTTTTACTGCATTAAGACAACGCGTTTCAAACTGCTGTGTGCTACGGTAGTTGAACCCATTTCCTCTGCATGACCTGTCATTGCCACAGTAATTAGATGAAACCCACTAGCATGTGTAGGAGTTGATTGAGCCCTATGTATGTGTTGTTCCTACCTTGCTATGCCTGCTATGCTTAGAGTCATGTCAGGTCTGGTTCATCTGGGTGATGGGATAGAGTGAAATGATTATGTCAGTAATGAGAGTGGTGTGGTGAACACGATTTGGTAAAGGTATCGATGAGAGGCCATGTAGGAGTACATGGTGGGTTGTTTCATTGAAGCCGACCTTAAGCACTGAGATCTGTATGTGTGATTTAAGATACAGCTACTACCATGCATTGGGCCCTGAAATATGACCCCGCTCGACTTCTTATTCACCCTAGCTCTCTGTTCAGGAGTTGCAAGTAGTTTCTGGTGTTTGTAGCCTACTGGAGGCCGTGGACAGCGCTGACCATAGGGGTGGGCTGTGATGCGGTAGGTACGTGGCCGGGTGTACCGAATACCCGTTAGGTATCTCGGGAACCCTGTTCACATTGTTCGGGGCCGTATGGGAAACCTCGGCCGGACTCCCTGCGGATGGAACCTGGATAGGCGATAAACCTGGACTAGAGGCTTAGGTGTTTAGGTAGGTCGTGATCTACACCCACGTTGGCTTTCGCTTGAAGTCTGCCGAGCACATGTCGTGTGCAGAAGCTAAGTGGTGGAAACATGTATGAAGAAGTACACCCCTGCAGGGTTATCATGATCTATTCGAATAGCCGCGTCCGCGGTTAAGGACTACTTGGTTGCCTATACAGTTCATAGACAAGTAAATGGAAACTGCTAAAAGCCTCAAGATAAGTGTGAGTGCCGCGGATGGCTCTTCCGTAGGAAGGCGGAGGTGGATCCTCGGTAGTGTATTGAATTGGTGAGTAGTGGACTCGTGTGCGCAAAACCATTTCAAGTTGGAGTCTCGTAGGTTAGCCTAGCCAAGAGTCAAAGCTGGCTTGCTGCAACAACTCCACCAACCCTTCTTGATAATATGCATGTATGTAGGATCTGACGTAAGTCTTGCTGAGTACCTTTGTACTCATGTTGCTATAATTTACATTTTACAGAAGACGCTGCAACCCCTTCTGATGGGTTCTACGTAGACGTTGACATCAACGAGTAGGCTAAAGGCCCAGGTGGTGATCCTGAGCTTGTGAAGGACCATGTAGTATAGCTAGGCTTTCCAAGCCTCTTTTATTTTACTAGTTGTCTGTACTCAGACAAGTTACTTCCGCTGCTGGTTTGTATGACTGTATGACTTGAATGCTGGGTCGTGAGACCCGTACCTTTGTGTATGATATGTATGGCTCCCTGAGCCTTAACTAAAGTACTTGTGTCGTAGAGTCATGTTGTGATGCTACGTTGTATTTGCACATATCAAGCATATTGTGTGTATGATTGAAATGCTTGGTATGTGTGGGATCTGACTATCTAGTTGTTTATCTTTAGTAGCCTCTCTTACCGGGAAATGTCTCCTAGTGTTACCGCTGAGCCATGGTAGCTTGCTACTGCTCTGGAACACTTAGGCTGGCCGGCATGTGTCCTTCTTCGTTCCTGTGTCTGTCCCTTCGGGGAAATGTAACGCATTGAGTACCGGAGTCCTGTTAGCCCGCTACAGCCCGGTTTACCGGAGTCCTGTTAGCCCAGTGCTACAGCCCGGACCCACTTGCTGTTGACCGACACGTTCGAAGCTGGGTCATGGATGCCTGTCCCTGTAAGTCTGTGCCACTTTGGGTTTACGACTAGTCATGTCAGCCCGGGCTCCTTATCATATGGATGCTAGCGACACTATCATATACGTGAGCCAAAAGGCGCAAACGGTCCCGGGCAAAGGTAAGGTGACACCCGTGGGAATACCGTGCATGAGGCCGCAAAGTGATATGAGGTGTTACAGGCTAAATCGATGTGACATCGAGTCGGGGTCCTGACACAAGGATATCCATAGACATAGAGTGATGGTCACACAGGATGATGTCCATGAAAGCTTTAGCTTACCTTGTCCCTTGTCTTACCAATAAGAGGGCTTGTGACTGTCACACCCTGATTTTCATGCCACAACACTTAAGCTAAAAAATCATGATA
The DNA here is from genome assembly GCF_018294505.1 of Triticum aestivum. Lineage (NCBI taxonomy): Eukaryota > Viridiplantae > Streptophyta > Magnoliopsida > Poales > Poaceae > Triticum > Triticum aestivum. The sequence goes on from NC_057803.1 coordinate 240,067,485, forward strand.
AAGTGTGGTTTGACAAAAACTTTTGCATCAATTGGCTTTTATTTGGAGTTGGTTTTATCTCTGTGTTTTTCAAGTGCTCTTTAAAGTCAACACAACTCCACCTTCTGTACTTCATCTCTTTGCCCCAAACTTCTGCCCAATGATCATGCCATGTGTATAGTGCAATATAGTATTTTCTTACAAAAATAATTTGGCCAAATAGTATTTTCAAAAGTTTTCCAAAAACCCCTGAATTGAGGTTTGCACTACAAGTACTTGATTTGGGGTATGAAAAATATTTCAAAGAGAATATTTGAAACCTATTAGATATAGTATTCCCATAAACCACAAAAATATAATTTTCAAAGTTATTTTCCTATTTTATTTAAAAGCTTTTTCTTAAGGCCAGAAATGGTCTTTAATAGGGAAAAATTATTTTGTTGCTTCAAAAATATTTGAGAAAAATCAGGGAAACTCAGTGGACATATATTTTCCATATATATGAGTTTCAACACATGGTCATGATCAAAATATTGGACAAAACCTCCCAAAACCATTTCTGCCCATTTCAAGGATTTGAAATATTTCTACAAGAAATATTTTCCAATAAATCCAGGAAAATTCTAGCAAGTCACATATGCATAATATGATGATATTGCACAGTTTCAGCCCAAACCAAACTATTTTGGTTCGCCAAAATGCCCCAAAACCCTCTCTGACCAGAATCAAATTTGAACAAGTTTGTACTACCAACTTTCTCTCCTTGACCCCAACTTTTGTGAGCAAGTTCACATGACCAAATGAGGCCACTACACCAAGTGGTTCATCAAGGGGAAGTGATTTGCTCAACTAGATCTACACAAGTTCATTTCTGCTAATTTCTAGGGTTTACAAAAGTTGCATTGGCAACTTTGCCCAAATAAGCTCCAAATTGGGGGAAGGCCCTAATTATATGTGTCATTTCACCCCGTGGAGTCTCATGGCATTTTAAAATCATCTACTTACCCAACCCATTATCAAACACCTTCTGCCACTTTTCAAAAATCACCATTTTGACCACTAACACTATTCTCCTTGAGCTCAACTTTTTACCACAGCTCCTCCTAGTCCTCTCCTACCTCCAGTAGCTCTTCCCTGGCCTCAGCTCAATGATTGAAGAGTGAAACATCCCCATTTACCCTTCTGGACAGCAGCATTCTTCTCCTTTCTCACCTCCCTCCTCACCCCAGTGGCCACCCAGGGCATCCAATGCCCCTCCCCCATTCTTTACACCCCCCTAGAGCCACCAGACACCTTTGGCCGTGCCCACATTGCAAAGAAAATGGCCATGCCGGACATTTGGGCGCTCTGCAGCGCGCTACAGTGCACTCCCGCACTGTAGCTGCCCCCTGCCAAGCACCTCCGGCCACCTCGGGCCTCCCTAGCGTGCCCGACAAGACGCCTCGACGTCCACAACACGGCAGCTGGTTGGCCCCATCCTCCTTCTCCCTCCTCTCGCCCCAGCTCGCACGCGCGACGACCGCTGGAGCGCACCAGTGAGCGTGCTCACACGTGCGGCGCCTCTAGCCTCCTGCTCCCTCTCTCTTCTTTCCCTTGATCTGGACTGAACCCACGAGCACCCCAGACACGCCCACACACACCCCCGTGACCCACAGCAACGGCAACAACCTCGCCGGCGCAAGGGTCGACGGTGAGCCGTGGCTCGCTGTAACACCCCGGATGTAACTTACCCAATTTGTACTCCAACTCTTGCCGTTTCCGGCGTTAAGTTATTTTATTTTCTCGGGTTCAGCTTTTTGTCTCCGTGTGTTGTTGTCATGTGCATTGCATTTGCATACGTGTTCATCTCATGCATTCGAGCATTTTCCCCGTTGTCCGTTTTGCATTCCGGCGCTTCGTTCTCCTCCGGTGGTCATTTCTACCTTTCTTTCGTGTGTGGGGATTAAACATTTCCGGATTGGACCAAGACTTGCCATGCGACCTTGGTTTACTACCGGTAGACCGCCTGTCAAGTTTCGTATCATTTGGAATTCGTTTGATACTCCAACGGTTAATCGAGGGACCGAAAAGGCCTCGTGTGTGTTGCAGGCCAACACCCCTCGAATTTGGCCCAAAACCCACCTAAACCTGCTCCATCATCTAGAGCGTTCGATCACGATCACGTGGCCGAAAACCGCACCTCATTTGGACTCTCCTAGCTCCCTCCACCTCTATTTAAAGATCACTCCCCGAAATTTTCGGGGCAAACCCTAGATCTCTCCCTCTCCTCGCGACCGGAAAAAAATCCCGCCGCCGGACATGTCCATTTCTACCCCGCCGCTGCCACTTGTCGCCGTCTGATTCGCCTGCCTGGGCGCCCACTCCGCCGCCGCCGCCAGGGCCTGCGGGGCCCGCGTCCGGCCCTCCCGGCCCGAAGAGCCAGCGCCGCCCCGCGCCTCCTCTTCCCCGTCGCCGGTCCCTTGCGCCGCCGCCGCCATCGTTGCGCCCCTCACCGGCGTCGACGGCCGCCACCGCTGCCCGCTCCGGCCGCCTCTCCAGCCGCCCCGCGCGCCCGACGCCGCCGCCTTCGCCGACCACCACGGCGCCATCGTTGCCTCGCCGCCCCGCGGCCGGGTCCGCCGCCCCGCCGCCCGGCCTCCTCTCCTCTCCGGCAAGCCGCCGACCTGCCTCCCCGACGAGCTCGCTGGACTCTCCTCGGTCGGCGTGTGCCAGATCCAGATCCGGGTAACCCTAGGGTTGACCTCAATTTTTTCCTAAGTCCTGAGATTGCAGATCCATGTGCTCATGTTCATAGCATCGTATCTCCTCATCCGTAGCTCCGTTTTGGGCATATAGCATATCAAAATGTTCATCTTAGAGAGTACATCATTTCATTCCATTGAATAATTTTCATTTGAGTTCATCTTGATGCCCGAAATGCTGTTAGAAGAGGGCTACTTGAGATAATTATCAGATCTGCTACTCCATTTGCATATTTGTCATTTTTGCCATGATTATTGTGTGCATGATCTGCCCATGAGCTCTACATATGTTTTGTTAAGGGTTTTGTCATATTTCCAGAGGTGCAACCCATGTATTTTTGTGATGTGTGTGGTGACTAGCACAAGCTTGCGAAGTGGGGCACTTGGTAGTGCTGATTTCAGGGACTTAGCAATTTGACTAAGTCCTTGATCTGTTTATTTCATATGGCCATATGTTCTTGTTGTTTCCGAGTGTTCCGTGCCTCTTTTGAGGATGATCAGTAAGGGTGTTATGTTAATCTTGTAGCGCTCTATCCATCCATGTCTTTGTTTGCAATTATGGAGCACCCTAGCTTGAGTCAATCGAACTCTATTTTTGCAACTTTGTGAATCTGGGCAGATTGTCAACTTGTTTGCAATTTTGCCGATGATGTTGTAGTTGATCCGTGTATGCTATGCTATTGTTCTTGCCATGTCTAGCTTGTATTTTGTGTATTCTTGATGGGCGTATGCTTAGTTTATCATGACTTGCTCCGTAGTGAGTGCATCGAGCTCGTAAACATGCCTACTTGATATCTGTTTTCAGCATGCTCCAGTTTTCACTAAGTCTGTGATCTGATTATGTTTTTTGCCATGTTCACATGCTTGCAATTGTATTTTCTGATCCCTTTTGGCTTAAGGTCACTAAGGGACTTTTGTTAAGATCTTTGAGTAGCTCTATGCCATGCTTTACTTTGCCATGTTCAGGTCCTGTAGCATGTAGTTTTGTTGCTCCGAAGAGGGCTACCTGATCAGAAATTCCAGACAAGTGTTAATTTCACTAAGTCTGAGATCTGTTTGCCATATGCATTTTTGCCATGCTTGTTTGAACCTGTTAATGGATGAATTGGCCGTAGCTCAGTGCTAGACTTTTGTTAAGAATCTTGAATGCATCCCTGCCATGTATTTTGTTGTCATGTTTGGGTGCTGTATCATGTTCATCTCATTGCATTTAGATGACCACTTGCTGTAAATCACAGACCAGTGTCATAATTGAATCGCTTGCCATTTCCAAACCGTAACTCCGATTCCAGTGATCTTTATATCGTTTTCAAGTGATTTCATCTCATCTTTCCAGTGGCACACTTGGATTTCCGAGTTGAGGCCAGGATCTTGCATTTCCTGTCAAATCTTGCATATGCATCCCGCATCGCATCCCGCATAGCATACCATCCTTGCATCACATTGTTTGATCATTGCACGTGGTTGATTGTGTCCTTGTTGCTTGTTTGTCTTGTTTGGGTAGAGCCGGGAGACGAGTTCGCTAACAGGGAGCCCGTTGAGTTTGCTTTCGAGGATCCAGTCAACTCTGACAACTGTGCAGGCAAGATGATCATACCCTCGAAATCACTACTATCTTTGCCAATGCTATGATGCCTACCACTTGCTTTCAAGCCTCCCAAATTGCCATGTCAAACCTATAACCCACCTTGTCCTAGCAAACTGTTGATTGGTTATGTTACCGCTTTGCTCAGCCCCTCTTATAGTGTTGCTAGTTGCAGGTGAAGATTGGAGGCCGTTCCTTGTTGGAACCTTTATTTACTTGTTGGGATATCATTATATTATATTGTTATATTAATGCATCTATATACTTGGTAAAGGGTGGAAGGCTCGGCCTCTCGCCTAGTGTTTTGTTCCACTCTTGCCACCCTAGTTTCCGTCATATCAGTGTTATGTTCCCGGATTTTGCGTTCCTTACGCGGTTGGGTTATAATGGGAACCCCTTGATAGTTCGCCTTGATTAAAGCTTTTCCAGCAATGCCCAACCTTGGTTTTACCATTTGCCACCTAGCCTCTTTTTCCCTTGGGTTTCCGAAGCCCGAGGGTCATCTTATTTAAACCCCCCCGGGCCAGTGCTCCTTTGAGTGTTGGTCCACCTGTCAGCTGCCGGTGGCCACCAGGGGCAACTCTGGGCTGGCCTACCCGTACCTAAGACAATCTGAGTGTGCCCTGAGAAAGAGATATGTGCAGCTCCTATCGGGATTTGTCGGCACATTCGGGTGGTGTTGCTGGTCTTGTTTTAACCTGTCGAAGTGTCTTGAAGAACCGAGATACCGAGTCTGATCGGAACGTCTTGGGAGGAGGTCTATTCCTTCGTTGACCGTGAGAGCTTGTCATGGGCTAAGTTGGGACTCCCCTGTAGGAATTTGAACTTTCGAAAGCCGTGCCCGCGGTTATGGGCAGATGGGAATTTGTTAATGTCCGGTTGTAGATAACTTGAACCTTAACTTAATTAAAATGAATCAACTGAGTGTGTTACCATGATGGCCTATTCTCGGCGGAGTCCGGGAAGTGGACACGGTGTTGGAGTAATGCTTGCGCAGGTTTCTCTCTAGTTTCTCGCTTGCGCTTTGCCTCCTCTTCTCGCTCTCTTTTGCGAACAGGTTAGCCACCATATATGCTAGTCGCTTGCTGCAACTCCACTTATATTTACCTTGCCTTACCCTTAAGCTTCAGTCTTGATCGCGAGGTGCGATGATTGCTGAGTCCCGTGTAGCTCACAGTTTAATTCACAAATGCACTATATTCCGGTCCATTTTGAATGAGCTCAAGTGGAGTTCATCAGCTTTGGATTATTATGTTTCCTTTTCTAATGATGATAGTTCCAGGCAGTCGGGTATCATGTGATGTGGTTATTTTTATTTGTGCCTCAGTCGGGCATGTGCTGGGTTTGGATCATGCATGTATGTTTTTATGTAACCATTGATTGAACATGGCGATGTAATGCATACACATGTGACACGCTTTAATATCTACACTATCTTGTGTAGGACTTGCGAATATGCCTAGATGCGAGTATCCTCTAAGTCGTGCCTCGACACAGGAGCTCGTCGGCCACGAGGTGGACACTCACCTACTTAAAGGCTCCCCGAGCCTCTCCCTCACCACCACTCGCTCCTACCTACTCCAAATCGCCCCCTGTGCCCTCCACTCTCCTCCAGGAGCACCCGAGCTCGAGATTGAGCTCGAGCTCCGCCGCCTCGGGTCGCGGTCGATCTCGGGGTACAGGCTCTCTCCGCCTCTTCTACCTCTTGATCTGGAACCTCCACACCTCCCTGACCATTTCCCCTCTGTTCCCCCTCTCTATTACAGCCAGAATCGACTAGGGCAAGCACCTCCCAAAGCTCTGCCACCGGCTTCCCCGTCGCCGGTGAACCCCTGCACCCCGGCGACCAACTCCACCTCCACGCGAACAGCGACTCCGTCCTGAGCACGTCGGCGCCCTCAGATCGCCTCGCCGTCGACCACAGCGGTGCCGGTGAGCTCACCGCCCTCTCTGACCTGAGGTTGACTACGATGGCCATGGGGCCCGTCCGTCAGCCTCATCTCCTGACGTGTGTGTCCCACACGTCAGGTTTAAAACACACGCGCGCGCACCGGTTTGCTGCGTCGGCTGGAAGCATATTTCTCAAATATGCCTTCGACGTGGCAGCCTTGCGCGGGCTGGATTCCACCTGGGCCTGCTACACTGTGGCCGAATAGGCCCAGTTGCACAGTGTCCTTTTTCCTTTTCTTTTTCTATAACTTTTCCAAAAAATCCACATGATTAAATAATAATCCAAATGCAATAATTCCAACTCATAAATTCTTTTAATAATCCCACCTATTTATTAGTGCAATTTTCACTCTTATCAAACCAACTTTTCTTCACTGTTTAAATTTAAATTTGAATTTGAGCATTTATGCCTGTCATTTAAAATTCCTAGCACTGTTTCCATGACTCCAAATCCAAAACTAGGAATTTTCCCCTTCTTAGTTTTCACCCTAGTATTTAACAAAAATGAGTTGACATTTTTCTCAGCACTATGGTTTTTCTGTTTTATTATTGCCTTATTTTTTTCTCGCTATTATTTTGCGACGATAGATTGCGTTGCCGACGAAGGGGTTGGACTAGAAAACCTTGAAGACCCAAGAAGACTTGCTAAGCCAGGCAAGCAGCCCTTTGACCATGGCTATGATACCCTTTTTATGCATGTCATATAACACTTTTATTGCTTGCATCAGAGACATGATACTATGGTAACCACATGGGGTGGTTTGCCACCGTTACTTCCTCGTTGATACTTGCATTGTGCATGACCCTACCTTCTTATGAGGGTTATGCCGGTGGGAGTAGATAGGATGCTAAAGTAGTTGCTACGCAAAAAGGGACGGGAATATGCATGGTGAAGGAGACAAAGTATTTTTTAAAAGACCTTTCAAAAACCCTCGCCGGGTGCCACTTATGCCCGAGGGAGATAATGAGATGGGTAACCACTTGATGACGAAGTGGTGTACCGAGACAAGTGTGTGTGTTGTTTTCGAAAACGGATTAGATTTAAGATTTGTCGACTGTCCCAACCTTACATGCGCAACCACTCTACCCTTGTATGGGAAAGGGCATTACTGATTACCTAGGCCGATACTAGCTTGGGGCCCGCATTACTAGTGACGGGGGAGAGTTGGTGCTCTCTCTCGGGACGGGGTCGTGCCAGGTAGGGCGGCCATGACTGTTTTCACAGGGCATCGGATACACCCTTGTGTCCCCTCTCGGATGTTACGATCTCGAGTGAGTCTCGTGTGATGTACATCATGAGGATATGGAACAATGAGTGGACTCCTTGTTAGGGTCGTCTAGGGAAAGATAGTGATCGGGTGCTTACCCCGGGTACTTGAGGTACCGCGGGTCATGGATGACACAGAAGTTCCCCGGATCTTGTGGGTAAAGTGTGCAACCTCTACAGAGTGTAAAACTATTCGAATACCCGTGTCCACGGTCAAGGACAGTTGGGCGGTGCTGCTTAAACTACGTCCAGAATTTTACAAACCACGTGTGTGTGTGTGTATTGATGGAGCTAAATGGGTTAAGTCAGATGACTTGACACGATGATCAAGTTGGATTGGTGTCCAACTCTGTTTATGTTGATATCTGTAACTTGTTCATACAGATGTCTGTACTCTCATGATGCATACTTTACATGTTGATAGATCATGTCATTGCACTCAAAACTAGCTTTCTGCAAAATACCTACTTAGTGCTATATCATTGCATCATTGTGCCCTGTTCCAATCGTGGGTTGCTTGCGAGTACATTCAAAGTACTCATTGGCTTGCCACTGGTTATTTAATTGGCCAGGCATGGAAGAACAGGAGTTTGAAGAAGAGTTCTTTGGAGACGAACATGCGAACTAGGACGTTTCCCAGTCAGAATGCCTGTAGGGTTAAGGCAGATGGCATGGGTTCTACTTATCGACGAAGAATTTCCGCTGCTTAAGTTTATTTGGTATTCAGCCCTTGTGGCTTTATCTATGTAAGACTTGACCATAATGGTCATAATTTGTGTAAGACGGTATGTATGGATGTAAGACTCTTGTTATTCAGCTTCTGTGTGTTCAGTGAGCATTGATCTCTGGGATCACTGTACACGTGCATTCGGTGATCTCGACTTATGAGTCGGGGTCCCCACAGAGCTGGTATCAGAGCCATCCTGACTGTAGGAAGCCTTAGTTAGCATGGGCGTTAGATAGGACAAAACCCGTTTTGCAAAACCCTCTATACTCCTCTTCTTTTCTGAGATTTCCCAAACCTAAGGGATATTTTTCCTTATTGACCTCTCCTATTCAACTTTTGTAGATGGCCGTCGCCCCCTTGAGACTCCTTATGACAGGATTCCCATCACTCCTAAAAGACTGCCTCCAACAATGCCACTATCCCTTGCTGCCCATATACACCCTGCATGAACTGGAAAATGATGTGCTCGAGAAGGAGTTCTACGCCAAGGTTTTTGTGCCTGCCAAGACCTCACCCCAGGGGTGGTTCTTCATTGGACCACCCATGCCAACAAGAGACCTGGCCATTCAGCAAGTGGCATATGAAGCGCTCCTCCGTCTTCGAGACCTCCTTCCAGAAATGAAAGAAGAACACGCCACCCGCTACCTACCTGGCAAGAGTGGCTTTGGGGCTCCGACACAAGTGAGGATTTCCCAAGAAGATGAGGATCCAACCCTCAAGTACTAGATCCGTTTCATCAACGCAGGAGATTACCTTCTACGTCACCTTACCGAAGCATTCCTTAAGGCTCGCCAGGACCTCCCTTCACTTCTGCACCTCCACTGCCTCGAGAAGAAGAAGGTGGCCGAGCGAGGACAGCAAATCACTGCCTTACAAGCCCACCTTGCCAATCAGGAGCAACAAATCGAGGAACTTCGAAAACCCGCAACCAAACCCCACGCAGGAGGCATAGGAATGAATTTCCATATCCACCTCGTAGAAGATCGTCATCAGGCCATCGACGACATAACCCAAGACTGGATAACAACCTTTTTGCTTCCGTCACTTGTCACGGGTGTGGTGAACTTGGGCATATTAAAAGGATGTGTCCCAACAAGCAGCCGACTATCGCATACCCTTGGCACCACAAGGGGAACCCAGAAACTGAAGACTGAGAGCCCTTCTCTCCGAGCAAGCACGACTACCGAGTCCGAGGACCCCTAGGGTAGGATGAGTCATGTACCCCCATATGCGTAGTCGAGTCCGTGAGATGGTTCGAATGGAACCACGTTTTGTGTTGCTTGTTTTTACTTGTTTGTGTTTTGATATAAGTCGCACATTTGCCCTAGGCAGCTTGTACGCGACTATATCACCTATCGTGTCTTAATGGAATTGTGTGTGGCCTTTATGGCACTTGTTTGTTTACACTTACACCATAAAACCCCCTTTTAGGCATCCCCCTCCTCTATGCTACGTTTCCCTTTCGTCTCTGAAGACCAGTAAGACAAGATACACCAAGGGTTCTACTTTGGAACCAACTAGCACTAAGGACTTTTGCTACAACCTCCTGGACAAAGTATAGCCCCGTAGAGTTATGGTTGCCCCTCAAGATTAGAAACCCATTCCTAGACCCTTTGAGACTTCACAAGATACCCCATCTCGAATCCTTAACCATGAGCTTAACCTATGGAATCACAAGAGAACAAGTTAAGCTACAGTAACCCTTGCTTATCACTGGGTTCATTATGGAACTAGTGGGCATAGTGAGTGAGCACATTATCATCCTAGGGTAGCAGCAGAACTGACGATGCCATAGGAAAGACCAATTTGAGGATATATGAACAGAGGACAAATGACTTGGTGAGTTTATAATAGTGACCTTGAGGAATTATCCGAGACTCTTTGGTGGATTATAAGGTTTTCATGTTGATAGATGAACTTGGTGGGCTCATGATTATAGAGTAGCATAGCTTTCATTACCCGTGAGTAAATTGGATTTATAGGACAATTATAATCGCAAGATGAAACTCCTGGAAGTGCAAGGATTTGACTTGATCAGATGATATTGATAGGAGACAGTTGATATTACGTAAATAACTTGAGGGAAACATGTAGGATTCCTCGTTGGATAAGAGGTTTGGATTTAAATAGGTGATCCTAGTTGAGTATAGATGATGAGTAAGCCTGCAGGATTCGGAGTAAACTGGATTTAGACTGATGATCTTGATCGTGATACCATGTTTCTCGATGGACAATAAACTAGGAGATTGGAATTGATTTAAGGATCTATATAATCTGGAGGATGGAAGTTACTTGACCCCGATAATGGGAATTGGTGGACTGACTATAGTAAAGATAACCCTTTTCAAGTATTTGAGGATTATAGGACATTAGAAGATCATGTGGAACACCATAAACATTGGATTTGTAGAATTAAATGGATTATGTAGTGATTGATGGAAGTTAATGGGCTGTGGGAGTTGATTGATAGGAAGGAAACAAGATCTTGGAGTGTCTTACGACGTGTTTCCTTAGGATAGATGTGCTTTATCTTAGACCTTGGAAGAATAGGCTGAGCACTTGGATTGTCACGTTCAAGCTTAGCAGCTTGTATGCTCTACCCATGGATTTTTAGGGGTAGCCACACATATGAGTTTGGGGATCGTAGACATATATGATTTTGTTAGACATCCTCTTGGGAGTCATGAGGATATGAATAGCATGAGTCATGATTGGAGTTGACCTATACGAAATGATGCTTTCAACGGTATAAGGTGATCTGTTTGGAGGACTAGTAGATAGAACAATTGGCATCTCAGGAATTATGCTCAAGGATAAACGTTCACTCGCACCCTAGAATCCTTGAAACCCTTAAGCCCTACCAAGCTACAATATGGTCGGATCAGGACCTTAGGGCCTTGACAATAGATCTAGAACACCTTGGCCCACACTCAACAAAGACCACCACTAATTCCCCAGCCTACTTTATGTACCCCGTGAACAAAGTCTTCATGGAGTGCTTAGACAAGATAGTTCTCATCATCATTTGGTGACCTACTTGTCCACCCGAAGACGGAAGAAGAGATGTTCAGCTAGTCAAGGAACATTTGAAGACCTCCATGCCAAGGAGGAAGAACTACACCCACCACCATCGTCTAGAAGTGAACTTTCTTGTCGAAGACCAGGTGTATCTGCGAGCCACTTCTCTCAAAGAGAACCAAGCATTTTCATGTCAAGAGAAACTCACACCAAGATTTATCGACCTTCTCCAAGATCACTGCAAGACGAAGAAAAGACGGCTACCAGCTAGAATTACCACCTGAGCCACCCACCGTGCACAACATTTTCCACGAGTCACAGCTTCGGAAGTGTTTCCAACATCCTAATCAACCCGATCCCTACAAGGACATCGATCACCGAGCCATCGACCTCCAGCCCAATATGACTTACGCGAAAGACCCCAATGGCAATATGGATCAAGCAGGATGTCATACACGAAGCCACGCCATCGAGTACTTCAAGGTTCAATGGAGCACCACTCGGAAGCACAAGCGGTATGAGGACAAGAAGACTACCCTGGATCCAGTTTTCGTATTCCTTTCCATGCCTGGCTTGGGAATCTCGGGGACGAGATTCTTGTAAGGGGGGTAGGTCTGTCACACCCTGATTTTCATGCCACAACACTTAAGCTAATAAATCATGATAAAGTGTGGTTTGACAAAAACTTTTGCATCAATTGGCTTTTATTTGGAGTTGGTTTTCTCTTGTGTTTTTCAAGTGCTCTTTAAAGTCAACACAACTCCACCTTCTATACTTCATCTCCTTGCCCCAAACTTCTGCCCAATGATCATGCCATGTGTATAGTGCAATATAGTATTTTCTTACAAAAATAATTTGGCCAAATAGTATTTTCAAAAATTAGTTTTCCAAAAACCCCTGAATTGAGGTTTGCACTACAAGTACTTGATTTGGGGTATGAAAAATATTTCAAAGAGTATATTTGAAACCTATTAGATATAGGATTCCCATAAACCACAAAAATATAATTTTAAAAGTTATTTTCCTATTTTATTTAAAAGCTTTTTCTTAAGGCCAGAAATGGTCTTTAATAGGGAAAAATTATTTTATTGTTTCAAAAATATTTGACAAAAATCAGGAAAACTCAGTGGACATATATTTACCATATATATGAGTTTCAACACATGGTCATGATCGAAATATCGGACAAAACCTCCCAAAACCATTTCTGCCCATTTCAAGGATTTGAAATATTTCTACAAGAAATATTTTCCAATAAATTCAGGAAAATTCTAGCAAGTCACATATGCATAATATGATGATATTGCACAGTTTCAGCCGAAACCAAACTATTTTGGTTCACCAAAATGCCCCAAAACCCTCTCTGACCAGAATCAAATTTGAACAAGTTTGTACTACCAACTTTCTCTCCTTGACCCCAACTTTTGCAAGCAAGTTCACATGACCATGTGAGGCCACTACACAAAGTGGTTCATCAAGGGGAAGTGATTTGCTCAAATAGATCTACACAAGTTCATTTCTTCTAATTTCTAGGGTTTACAAAAGTTGCATTGGCAACTTTGCCCAAATAAGCTCCAAATTGGTGGAAGGCCCTAATTATATGTGTTATTTCACCTTGTGGAGTCTCATGGCATTTGGAAGTCATCTACTTGCCCAAACCATTATCAAACACCTTCTGCCACTTTTCAAAAATCACCATTTTGACCACTAACACTATTGTCCTTGAGCTCAACCTTTTACCACAGCTCCTTCTAGTCCTCAGCTCAATGATTGAAGAGTGAAACATCCCCATTTACCCTTCTGGACAGCAGCATTCTTCTCCTTTCTCACCTCCCTCCTCACCCTAGTGGCCACCCAGGGCATCCAATGCCCAACCCCCATTCTTTACTCCCCCCTAGAGCCACCAGACACCTTTGGACGTGCCCACATTGCATAGAAAATGGCCATGCCGGCCATTTGGGCGCTCTGGAGCACGCTACAGTGCACTCCCGCACTGTAGCCGCCCCCTGCCAAGCACCTCCGGCCACCTCGGGCCTCCCTAGCACGCCCGACGAGACACCTCGACGTCCGCAACACGGCAGCTGGTCGGCCCCCTCCTCCTTCTCCCTCCTCTCGCCCCAGCTCGCACGCGCGACGATCGCCCGACCACACCAGTGAGCGTGCTCACATGCGCGGCGCCTATGGCCTCCTGCTCACTCTCTCTTCTTTCCCTCGATCTGGACCGAACCCACAAGCACCCCAAACATGCTCACACGCGCCCCCGTGACCCACAGCAATGGCAACAACCTCGCCGGCGCACGGGTCTATGGTGAGCCATGGCTCGCCTACTTAAAGCCTCCCCGAGCCTCTCCCTCACCACCACGCGCTCCTACCTACTCCAAATCGGCCCCCTGTGCCCTCCACTCTCCTCTAGGAGCACCCGAGCTCGAGCTCCGCTGCCTCGGGTCGCCGTCGATCTCGGGGTACAGTATCTCTCCGCCTCTTCTACCTCTTGATCTGGAACCTCCACACCTCCCTGACCATTTCCCCTCTGTTCCCCCTCTCTATTACAGCCGGAATCGACCGGGGCAAGCACCTCCCGAAGCTCTGCCGCTGGCTTCCTCGTCGCCGGTGAACCCCTGCACCCCAGCGACCAACTCCACCTCCACCTGAACGGCGACTCCGTCCTGAGCACGTCGGTGCCCTCAGATCGCCTCGCTATCGACCACAGCGGCGCCGGTGCGCTCGCCGCCCTCTCTGACCCGAGGTTGATGACGACGGCCCTGGGGCCCGTCCGTCAGCCTCACGTCCTAACGTGAGTGTCCCACACGTCAGGTTTAAAACACACGCGCGCGCACCGGTTTGCTGCATCGGCTGGAGGCGTATTTCTCAAATACGCCTTCGACATGGCAGCCTTGTGCAGGCTGGATTCCCCCTGGGCCTGTTGCACTGTGGCCGAATAGGCCCAGTTGCACAGTGTCCTTTTTCCTTTTCTTTTTCTGTAACTTTTCCAGAAAATCCACAAGATTAAATAATAATCCAAATGCAATAATTCCAGCTCCTAAATTCATTTAATAATCCCACCTATTTATTGGTGCAGTTTTCACTCTTATCAAACCAACTTTTCTTCACTGTTCAAATTTAAATTTGAATTTGAGCATTTATGCCTGTCATTTAAAATTCCTAGCACTATTCCCATGACTCCAAATCCAATACTACGAATTTTCCCCTTCTTAGTTTTCACCCTAGTATTTAACAAAAATGAATTGAAAGTTTTCAGAGCACTTTGGTTTTTCTGTTTTATTATTGCCTTATTTTTTTCTCGCTATTATTTTGCGACGATAGATTGCGTTGCCGACGAAGGGGTTGGACCAAAAAACCTTGAAAACCCAAGAAGACTTTGGTAAGACAGGCAAGCAGCACTTTGACCATGTCTATGAAACCCTTTTTATGCATGTCATATAGCACTTTTATTGCTTGCATCGGAGACATGATACTGTGGTAAGCACATGGGGTGGTTTGCCACCGTTACTTCCTTGTTGATACTTGCATTGTGCTTGACCCTACCTTCTTATGAGGGTTATGCCGGTGGGAGTAGATAGGATGCTAAAGTAGTTGCTACGTAAAAAGGGACGGGAATATGCATGGTGAAGGAGACAAAGTATTTTTCAAAAGACCTTTCAAAAAACCTCGTCGGGTGCCACTTATGCCCGAGGGAGATAATGAGATGGGTGACCACTTGATGACGAAGTGGTGTACCGAGGCAAGTGTGTGTGTTGTTTCGAAAACGGATTAGATTTAAGATTTGTCGACTGTCCTAACCTTACATGCGCAACCACTCTACCCTTGTATGGGAAAGGGCATTATTGATTACCTAGGCCGATACTAGCTTGGAGCCCGCATTACTAGTGACGGGGGAGAGTTCTCTCGGGATGGGGTCGTGCCAGGTAGGGCGGCCATGACTGTTTTCAGAGGGCACCGGATACACCGTTTTGTCCCCTCTCGGATGTTACAATCTCGAGTGAGTCTCGTATGATGTACATCGTGAGGATATGGAACAACGAGTGGACTCCTTGTTAGTGTCGTCTAGGGAAAGATAGTGATCGGGTGCTTACCCCGGGTACTTGAGGTACCGCGGGTCGTGGATGACACGGAAGTTCCCCGGATCTTGTGGGTAAAGTGTGCAACCTCTGCAGAGTGTAAAACTATTCGAATAGCCATGTCCACGGACAAGGATAGTTGGGAGGTGCTGCTTAAACTATGTCCAGAATTTTACAAACCATGTGTGTGTGTGTGTGTGTTGATGGAGCTAAATGGGTTAAGTCAGATGACTTGACACGATGATCAAGTTGGATTGGTGTCCAACTCTGTTTATGTTGATATCTGTAACTTGTTCATACGGATGTCTGTACTCTCATGATGCATACTTTACATGTTGATAGATCATGTCATTGCACTCAAAACTAGCTTTCTGCAAAATACCTACTTAGTGCTATATCATTGCATCATTATGCCCTGTTCCAATCATGGGTTGCTTGCGAGTACATTCGAAGTGCTCATTGGCTTTCCACTGGTTATTTAATTCGCCAGGCATGGAAGAACATGAGTTCGAAGAAGAGTTCTTTGGAGACGAACATGCGAACTAGGGCGTTTCCCAGTCAGAATGCCTGTAGGGTTAAGGCAGACGGCATGGGTTCTACTTACCGACGAAGAATTTCCGCTGCTTAAGTTTATTTGGTGTTCAGTCCTTATGGCTTTATCTATGTAAGACTTGACCATAATGGTCATAATTTGTGTAAGACGGTATGTATGGATGTAAGACTCTTGTTATTCAGCTTCTGTGTGTTCAGTGAGCATTGATCTCTGGGATCACTATACACGTGCATTCGGTGATCTCGACTTATGAGTCGGGGTCCCCACAGTGACTCCTTGAACTAGTGCAAGATATGGAAGTTGTTTGCACTTGTCCTTGCCAAGATGATAAGCGTGAGGTATGTTGCGGAGTCACCCTCAAGAACTCTCCAGTTCTTCTTCTTAGGGATCCGCACCATCTTGATGGGAATCCTTGGAGTTGTAGTCGTACTTGATGAAGTGGAACTTGATGTAGCCTTGGGAACCCACTTGACCAAGGCCTTAGGTGCTTCTTCAAATGCATCAATATCCTCTTGAAGCTTGTCCTTGCCTTTTAACTTGTGGTGTTGTGGTGGAAGATCATCTTGAGCTTGTGTTCCTTGGAAAGAAGTAGGATCATACTTCTCTTGTTGAGGAACAAATTCCGTCTTGGGGTATTGATCTTCTTCCCACTCAACTCCATTGGCATTGAACTTTCATTCAAAACCAACACCTTGATTCTTCCGGTGTCTTCCTTGCTTGTGTACAATTTCCTCAAATTGCTTACTTTCGGCAAGGCTCTTGTAAACACATTTCTCTATAATTCCCTTCAATAATCTATTTTCTTGCTCAAGTGTAACTTGGCTAAGAGAATCATTAGTGTAATCAAGAGAACTAGTAGAAGCAACATCAATGGGTTTAGCATGATTGTTTCTACTACTAGAAGAAGAATCTTTCTTGTTCTTGTTGCTAGATTTAAGTTGTGGAATGTATGTAGAAAATAGTAAACGCTTGGCAATGTAAGAAGAACTTTTCTTGCAAAGATCATCATTGATCGCTTTTAAGAACTCATGCTCTTGATCAAGATTGAGCTTTTCAAAGCATAGATTTTCATGAGTCTTTAAAAGTTCTCGACGATCTTCCAAGGTAGTTTCATGAGCTAACTTAAGAGTGTTTAGTTCTTTAGTTAGACGCTCAATCTCCTTCTTATCATTGTCATTCATTTGTGATTAGCATGATTAATAGCAAGTTCATCATAGTTTTCATAACTAGAGTTGTCAACAAGTAAATCATCATCACCTAGCAAATCATCTTCATCACTATTGAAATCAACATACTTGGGGTGTGATACCTTTGGCCCTTTTGCCATGAAGCAACTTCCAATCCCTTCATTTGGTGAGTCAAATATGTCGTAGGAGTTGGTTGACACAAGTGCTAGACCGGCAAGACCTTCATCTTGAGTATATTCGGAGTCGGAGTGATAACTTCTCTCGGAGTGATCGTTGGAGTCGGAGCCGGATACCCATTCACCAACATGAGCATGATGTCTTCGTCTTGTGCTCTTTGATGACTTGTCCTTCCTTCCCGAATCCTTTCTTCTCCGCGGTGTTCTTCGTTCATAACATTCATCTATACTCCTTCTCTCTCTTGGTGGTGATTCTTCTCTTCTACTTCTTCTTTTAGGAGAATCTTCTCTTCTTTTGTATGGAGCCATACACTCATTGGAATAGTGTTCGGGTCTTCCACAATTGTAGAAATTGTGCTCACGACTAGAAGATCTTTTGTCATTGTAGGACCTTGACTTGGAACTTCTTTACTTGCTTCTACTCTTGTAAAACTTGTTGAAGTTCTTCACCATTAGGCTCAATTCTTTGTTGAAGGTTTGTTTCTCACTTCATGATGTGGTAGTATCACGTGAGGCTTTGTAAGCACCACTTGACTTGTTGTGAAGCTCTTCCTTATCCTTGAGTGACATCTCATGAGCAACAATTCTTCCAATGACTTCCGTTGGCTTGAGATCTTTGTAATTGGACATCATTTGGATCAATGTGCACACAATATCATATTTTCCATCCAAGGCTCTTAGGATCTTCTTGATGATGAATCTAACGGTCATCTCTTCACTTCCCAATCCGGCAATCTCATTTGTGATGAGAGCAAGCCTAGAGTACATTTCAGCGACACCTTCACCATCCTTCATTTTGAACTTGTCAAGTTGACTTTGAAGCACATCCAATTTGGATTCCTTGACAGAGTCGGTACCTTCATGCATATCAATCAAAGTATCCCAAATTTCCTTTGCATTCTCAAGACAACTGATTTTGTTGAATTCTTCGGGGCATAATCCGTTGAAGAGAATATCACAAGCTTGAGCATTGTATTGCAACATCTTCAACTCTTCCGCGGTAGCTTCACGGTTCGGTTCTCTCCCATCAAAGAATTCACCTTGTAAGCCAATACACACAATAGCCCAAACAGCAGGGTTATGTCCAAGAATATGCATTTTCATCTTATGCTTCCCACTAGCAAAATTAGTACCATCAATGTAAGGACCTCTACGGTGGTAATTTCCCTCACTAGACGTCATACTCTCCTAGGTTGTGAAACCAAGGCTATGATCACCAAAAGCTATGGAAATAAAAGCAAATGGAGACCAAAGGTCTGATACCACTTGTAGGATCAAAAGTATGTCTAGAGGGGGGTGATTAGACTACTTGACCAAATAAAAATCTAACCTTTTCCCAATATTAAGTCTTGGCAGATTTTAGCAACTTAGCATAATTCAAGTAATCAACCTACACATGCAATTCTAAGAGTATAGCAGTGGAATATAAAACAATTGCATATGAAGGTAAAGGGGGGAGTTTAGAGGGAGCAAACGCAATGTAGACACGGAGATTTTTGGCGTGGTTCCGATAGGTGGTGCTATCATACATCCACGTTGATGGAGACTTGAACCCACAAAGGGTAATGGTTGTATGAGTCCACGGAGGGCTCCACCCACGAAGCGTCCATGAAGAAGCAACCTTGTCTATCCCACCATGGCCATCGCCCATGAAGGACTTGCCTCACTTGGGTAGATCTTCACGAAGTAGGCGATCTCCTTGCCCGTACAAACTCCTTGGTTCAATTCCACAATCTCGACGGAGGCTCCCAAGCGACACCTAACCAATCTAGGAGACACCACTCTCGAAAAGGTAATAGATGGTGTGTTGATGATGAACTCCTTGCTCTTGTGCTTCAAATGATAGTCTCCCCAACACTTAGCTCTCTCTCATAGGATAGGATTTGGTAGAAAGATGATTTGAGTGGAAAGCAACTTCGGAAAGGCCAGAGATCAAGATTTATGTGGTTGGAATGGAATATCTTGAACTCAACACAAGTGTAGGTGGTTCTCTCTCAGAAAATGTGTGTTGGAAGTGTAGGCATATTCCTATGTCTCTCTCCATAAATGAAGAGTGGGTGGAGGGGTATGCCTCCACACAAAATCTAACCGTTACACACAAATCACCAAACTCGGTGGGACCGAATCATAAAACTCGGTCATACCAATTTTGTTCATAATGTGACCGTTAGGCATTTTGGTGGGATCGACATGTCAACTCGGTGGGATCGATTCCATTAGGGTTAGGGCATAACGTAATCTCGGTGAGACCGATTACACAAACTCGGTGGGACTGATTTTGGTAATAGACAAACAAAGAGTTGGTCAGGCAAACTCAGTGGTACCGATTTGCTCATCTTGGTTAGACCGAAACGTTACGAAAGGGAAACAGAGAGTTTGCATTGCAATCTCGGTGGGACCGATCACTCATCTCGGTTAGACCAAAACTTTATGAAGGGAAACAAAGAGTTTGCAATCCCATCTCGGTGAGACTGAGATCCCTATCAATGAGACTGAAGTGACAAGGGTTTTAGGAAGTGGCTATGTCAAGTGAACTCGGTGGCGCCGGATAGAAGATTTTGGTGGGGACGAGTTTTACTTTTGGTTTGGGACATATGTGGATATGAGAAAGTAGTTGAGGGTTTTTGGAGCATATCACTAAGCATTTTGAGCAAGTGACTCATTAAGCAACACCTCACCCCCTTTTAATAGTATTGGCTTTTCCTATGGACTCAATGTGATCTTGGATCACTAAAAGTAAAATGTAGAGTCTTGTCCTTTGAGCTTGAGCCAATCTTTTGTCCTTAGCATTTTGAGAGGTCCACTTTCTAATCCATGCTATGATAATCATTGAGCTTTCCTGAAATATTTATCTTCAAATAGCATTAGCTCAATGAGCTATATGTTGTTAGGAATTACCAAAACCACCCAGGGACATCTGCACTTTCAGCTGGTCTGCTCTTTGCGAAACACGACGTCCCCCTGCCGAACCAGCAAGGGGCCGCCCAGTCCCATAGGTGGCCGCGGATATCCCGCGACACTTATCTTTCTACATGGGTTATCCGAAAGAAATATGCTGAGCTTGCTCGACTTACTAATCCATGCATCCACAACTCAGAAAGTTATATGACCCTTGAGTTGTCCCTCATCAGACGTATTCCGACCTTCTTCTATTAGTTCATAGTCAAGAGTATGTGTGCATTCGTGTTCATTGATGCCTATTATTCTTGTGGTCCATCAAGCCATTCTATTCCGGAATGACTAGGAGAAACAACATCCGGTACCTCATCCATATCCAGGATTGGGTCAAAGTAGTTGTATTCCACAGATTAAAATGCCAATCTAGCTTTTGTTATGTTCTACTTGGAGTATTACCATCTTTATATCAAGAATATCATGGGAATTGCACACCATCCTTTGAAATCTTGATACAGTGATACTTCTCGCCATCATTATTCATTCCTCAGTCCCCGTGTCGTTGCAACCGGAATGCCGACAAGTGAACTAAAATGTGTGAAATCAACACTCCTAGCAACCCCGTTTCTTCATAGTTAAAGGACAATAATTTCACTCTTAGCGTGTTGGTTATTGAATCATCATTCTAAGATAGATTGTGCTACCTAGTCCATTTTCCTGGTGCACTTTTTGATCAAGGAGTTAGGATTGTGTCAACCCCTTGCTTATTTGACCACACCATCTTGTCTCGAAAGCAAGATTGCTCCCAAGCTTAATAACATATCGATGGTTCGTGATTTTCTGAATATCTTCTCGGAAGTGTCACCAGGTTGTTCCCTAACTGTTATGTTCAGCTCGTGATCAAGTTCATTTCTTGTAAACCACACTTTCTCCAAGAATCTGTGTTGGATACCCCTGAGCTAGTTGGTTAAGCTAAATAACAACTTGGAGAGTTAGAAGATAAAATCTTTCCTAACTTAGTTCATTCCAAAGGGATATTTTGCATTTGTGTGTGTGTTGAAGTAAGATGCTATCTCCATTGATTGGTGCTCATGATCAATTGTTGGACTTATTATCTTATCCAATCTTTGATTTGACTATGGGCTATTGTCAAATCAAATCAGAACCAACGATGTTCGTAATGTTGTCTTACTCGTGGTTGTTTCCTCGAGCATACATCGTTATATCTTTTGTTCTGACCAATGCTATCACCTTGTTCACATAGTTGTGGAATTCCATTCTCATGGAAATCTTGATGACTTGTTGTTGAGACCATCAGCAACATTTTATATTCTCCATGATTCATGTTGAACATTAAGCTAGTGTTTGAAACTTTTGAAAGCATTTCTTCATGCTAGCTCATGAAGTATATGTTATGGTGAAAGAAGTGACATCCTCAAATTCACGTGCTTTTGGTACAAGTTGTCGTCGTGGACTCGAGAAAGTTTGTTTTGCTTCTACCAGAATTATCCCAAGTCATTCACACACGTGCGAAGTATACTATGGTTTGGCAGATTTGCAACCTCCATTCCACATGTATTTCCTAGCACCTAAAGCCACAGTTTGATTTGTTCAAGGAAAAGAAGTTCTTAAGTGCTAACACTTAAGGACCCAAAGGTACATGCGCAGGACTTCGCTCTCCGCACTAATGGTTCCCAATCAGAACTCAGTAGTGTTTCATTGTAAGACAACTATATGGTCATGCTTGTCTTGGACAACGTGTTCACATGTATGTAGCAGAACCAGCTCATGTTTTGGAGCTTGCTATTGTAGTTCATTTCCCGAGAATCTCGCAATGTCATCTCATCGGTTTGTGTTGCAAACTTTCTTTTCAAGACATGCCGTCTGAAATATTCCGTTTCTAACCAGATCTGAATCTCAGGCAAATATGATGGTTGGAACATTCCCAACATTTGCATTTTGTCCCCAGCTTGCGCCGCCATTGTGCCAATTTCCCATGGGCTGCCTTCTCAACAGTTGTTGTCCAAGATCATCTTCAAAAGTGGACTTACCATGGGTTCTATCCATCTCCAATGATAAGCAAAAATCACTCATTGCGTTGTCTTCAAGAAGGCAGTCCACATCATCCATTCTAGCTCGATCATGCCATTTCTTCGAACTCCTTCAAGTGATCGATTATGAATTGCCTTAGGCTGGTATAGAGAATTGCAATGATCTAAATATCAAAATTAATTCTTTTTTGCCACTTAAGGGAATAACTCTACGAGTCACCTCCTCCAAGGTACCACATCATGGAGTCATGGCAATTGACTCCCACTACATTGAAACCGTTCACCATCTTACTTAAGTGTGGAATTGTTGCCCACCAACTTAAACCTTCGTCCTCTATTTCCTCCTTCCCTCTCGATGTGTGTTTCATGTTTCAACTCTAGAGATGATCCAACTTCGCATTCCATGAGTTGATCGTGTATCGCTTGATCTTTGTGAAGATCGAATTCTGTCAAGTTTCCTCTCTTCGATCGTCGTAGTTGGATGAAGATCTCGAAAGCAAGGATGTGAAGATCAATATGATGCAATGGATCAACATCTCTGAGAAGGGCAGTTGGATCATGAAGATTATGTTAGCTTTTTGTCCTTTCTGTCTTCTTACCTCATGTCTTGAATCACGGGACGAGATTCTTGTTTAGTGGGGGTGAGTTGTCACAACCCTAGCTTAGTCCTTGCCTGTCTTTGCTTAAGCATTCATGTCATCATGCTTAATCTCAAGAAATTTGAAATGGGGATTGATAAACTCTAGGACAAATGTAACTCAAATAGGTTCAACCTCAAAATATTTTCAATGAACTGAAAATGCCTTTGGAAAAGTTCATCATTATTGAATTGGTCCAGAACCTCTGCCAAAAATGGTGCACATTTTTATAGGTCAATCTAAATTTTTGAATTAAACCATGCTGTATTTGACTTTGGGAATTTAAATAGTATAAATAATTTTAGTGCTCAAATAATGCTGGAATTATTTGTGGGCGACTGAAATAATCCAGAGAGTGTCCACAAATTATCTCAAGATTTTACAAAATGCTTTAGTATTCATGCTAAAGCCAAGACAGTTGCAGAAAATTAGAAAACTGAAACTAGAATGAAGGAAAGAGAGAGAAAGAGTTTACGTGGGCCTTACCTAGCAGAAGCAGCCCAGCCCACTAGGGGCAACACTGTCTTCTACCCCCTGCCAGTAGGAGCAGCTGTGTGCTCGCACGTGTGCGGCCGAGGAGGCCAGCTCCTCCCTGCCTGCCTGGCTCCTCCTCGACGCGCCCAGACGACGCCACGCGACCCCCAAAGATGTCCAGCTCTCCCTCTCTCTCCCTCGATCGCTCTCCCCTCCTCTACATCCTCCCTCGCATGTGCCCGAGCGCCCCTGTCGCTGCCACCCTCCAAACACGTAGCCACCATCGTCATCTCGCCCGTCCAGAGAGACCAACGGCCCAACCTCCTTGCGCTAACCATCTCCACCAACGGACCCGAGCCGAGGATCTCAAGGTGACGCCGCGGTCTTCTTCCCCGTCCACGGCCGCCGGATTGCCACTGTCGATTTTCCGTCATCCGAGCTTCACCGAGCATGCTAGCCATCCCTACGGCACCGCTATGAGCCCCCGAGCGTTTCCCCCCTCTCACTACGATCAACCCCTTCCTCCAGCTAGCCTAGCCACCAGAGTCGAGAGCTCCGTGCCGTCGGCCTTAGCACCATCATGGTCTGAGCCACCGCAGCTCGCATCCACGCACGTCATGATGCTCAGCAGCTCCACATGAGCCAATGTCGCCGCCAGTTGCTTTCCTTGCTCACCACAGCCTCGTGCCTGCTCGAGTCAGTGTCGCCTTCTCCGTCGTCGCTGTCGTCTCTGTAGGCCACCCCGACTCTTGGCGCTTGCCCGAGAAGATGCGCCACACCTCTAGCTCACCGTAGCCGCAAATCACGCACGAAGTGGTGTTTTGTAGCACCGTCCCGACCAACTCTGGTGAGTCCCCGCCGTTGCTGTGGTCGCCGGCGTCAACTGCTGATGTGGCGCCAGTTTAGTTAGGACTAATGACACCTCTAAACACCCCCAGGGCCACTGCCATGTGGGCCCCCGTGCCTGTTTAGGATAGTTTTATTTCTGTTTATATTACTTCATAACCAATGAGACCCACCCGTTAGCATTGACTTCGTTGACGTGGACATTGACCAGGGCCACCTGTCTGTGACCCTAGCCTGCACTGTCACTGGCGTGTGGACCCCACACGTTAGGTTTGACCTAGACTTGCCCTGTTGACTGGCTGACGTCGCAGTGACGCAGTGGTGACGTCATAAATGCTTTTCTGTATTTAAGTAAATCTAGATGATTTATTTATTTCAGAAAATAATCTAAAACTTCGAAAATTCACATAAATTCAACCGTAGCTCAGATTGAAGTAATTAATATATGAAAAATCAACAGAAAAATCCAAAGAATCTGTTTATGGAACTTTCATGCATGTTAGAACAACTTTTGGCTAATGTTTAGGACAAATCAAATGAATGGCATTTAAATAACCACGCGTGGAGTTTGAATTTGAACCTTGGGCTCAAACCAACTACACTTAATTGTGTTACTAGTTGGATTAGCTCAATCAACATCATATTGCCATGTCACATTCATGAATCACATTGTTGCACTGCATTGATTGTGTTCCCTCTTGTATGTCGGTGTTCGTTCCCTCTCATTGGACGTTGTTCCGATGTTGTGATCATTGACACCGATGAAGAGCTATTACTATCTTCAGAAGTGCTAGGCAAGCAAACCCCATTGAACATTCTGATACAATCCCTCTCTCTCACTTCTGTTCTCTTTTACTGCATTAGGACAACTACGATTCAACTGTTACATGCTGCGGTAGTTGAACCCCTTTCCTCGGCATGACCTGTCTTTGCCACAATAAATAGTTGGAACCCACTAGCATGAGTAGGAGTTGTTTGAGCCATGATGTGCCTACTCATTCATTCTTGTTTGTTATGCCTGATATGCTTATAGTTGTGTTGGGTATGATTCGTTGGGGATGGATCGGAATGGAGATGAACATGTCCTATTGTTGAGAGCTAAGTATGTGAACATGATTTGGTAAAGGCAGCGATGAGAGGCCATGTAGGAGTACATGGTGGGTTGTCTCATTGAAACCGTCCTCAGGAACTGAGTTATGTGTTTGTGATCCAAGACAGTTACTACCACCCATTGGAATGCTTAAGTGCCCCTCTCGACTTATTAATTGCCTTGATCTTTGTCCAGGAGTTGCAACTAGTTTCTAGTGTTTGTAGGATATGTGTTGGGGGCCGTGCATAGTGCTGACCCTAGGGGTGGGCTATGATGCAGTAGAGACACGAGGCACAATGTACAGAGATGCCCGTTTGGTGCCTCGGGAACCCTGCTCTCATCGTTTGGGGCCGTGAGCGAAACCTCGGTCGGATCTCCTTGTAGATGGAACCCGAATAGGCGATAAACCTGGACTAGATACTTGTGTGGTTAGTCAGGTCGTGGCCGACACCCTCCCTGCACTTCCACTTGAAGGTTCTCGAGTACATGTCGTGTAAATGGCGATAACTGGTGGGAGCGTCTGTGAAGAAGTACACCCCTGTAGGTTTAACATGATCTATTCAAATAGCCACGTCCGTGGTAAAGGACTACAGGTTGCTTTTGCACTTCATAGACAAGTGGAAGTGGATACTCCAAAATTTGCAAGATAAGCGTGAGCGTTATGGATGACCTTCTCGTAGGGAGACTTGAGCAGATCCATAGTGGTGTATTGCTATGGTGAATATGTGGACTCGTGTGCGCCACCTCAAAAGAGTTACCAGCAGTCATAGTACAGGATAGCCACTGAGTCAAAGCTGGCTTTCTATAGTTGAACTCCACCACCCCTTTGTTGATACTGATGCATATGTAGCTAGTTCTGATGTAAGTCTTGCTGGGTACATTTGTACTCACGTTTGGTTAATTTATGTTTTTGTAGAGAGACTTTAGTCTCACTAGTAGTTCCATGTGGACTTCGACGTTTAGCTTGTTACCTCAGCTATGATCTTGTACCCTTGGGAGGGTCTTGTAGATAGTCAGGCTTCTCAGCCTTTTTCATTTGTAGTAGTCTGTACTCAAACATGTTATGCTTCTGTTGCTTGTATGCTCTGTATGTTGGGTCATGTGACCCATGATTGTAATTCTTACTATGTATGACTCTTCGGAGCCTTCTGAATAATTACTTTGAGTCGTAGAGTTTTGTTGTGATGCCATGTTGTATTTGCACATATCGGGCATATTGTGTGTATGATTTGAAATGCTTGGTATGTGTGGGATTCGACAATCTAGTTGTTTATTCTTGGTAGCCTCTCTTATGGGGAAATGTCTCCTAGTGCTTCCACTGAGCCATGGTAACTTGCTACTGCTCCAGAACACTTAGGCTGGCAGGCATGTGTCCTTCTTTGTTCTTGTGTCTGTCCCTTTGGGGAAATGTCACGCGTTGTTCCTTTAAGTCCTTGTAGTTTGCCTTGACTTGGGTTCATGCATTGATGATTGACATGTTCGTTGCTGGGTCATGTATGCCTCTCCCTGTAAGTTAGTGCACTACAAAAAAAGACACATCCGTGACATCTTGGGCCGCATGAATTTTTTTCTTGTCATACTTATGACACTTCTATGACGATAATTGTGACAAAACCCGGTATCATCATAGATGTGGTGGGGTCCTACTTTTATGAAAAAAAATCATGACAAAAAATGGTCTTTTCGTCCTGGGCAGGCCGGAGATGCAGCTGCATGACATTCTTTGGGCCGTCCATGCGAGGGCGAGGAAAATATCGAGGAGTTCCTGGTTACGGTGGGTGGTCGGGGGCCGAGCGATGCGCGTTTCTCTCGTACATATGTGCGTGTGTGCGAGGCGTTGCGATCGAACTGAACCCGAGCGAGGCATTGGGCTCTAACTGGACCCGAGCGATTGCACTGCAGGCTACACGTTACTGAACCTGAGCGATCGATCGATCCCTTGCTGTTAACTGAACCCGAGTGATTCCTTCGCTACTTCTGCTAACTGAAGCCGATCGTGCTGCCTCTGGATGAACAGTGAGCATTGTTCGGGCGGGGGGTTTGGATGAACAGTTCCCATTGGGGGGTTGGATGAACAGGACCCTGTGGTAGTAGAGGCTGTTGCCACTGGATGAACAGTACCCCGATCGATCGAGCCGGTGGATGAACAGGACCTTGTGGAGGGCTGGTTGAATAGTAGCCAGTAGAAGGCTAGATGAATAGTAGCCTGTTGAGGGGTGGTTGAACAGGACCCCGTGGAGAGGGCTGGTTGAACAGTAGCCGGTGGAGGAGCGCGTGATGGAGGCTGGATGAATAGGAGCCCATGGATGAACAGTCGCAGGTGGAGGCTGGAGGAGGTCGTCGGTGGAGGCAGTCGACGGTGGAGATGAGAAGTATCCCGTGGAGTCCAATTTTGTGGTATGCCACACCCCTCCCAATGAACAGGACCCCCATTTCGACTGTAGCGCTCCAACACAAGTATGTTTCCTCCGTTTTGCGGTACGCCACACCCCTCCAGATCAATAGGACCCCATTTCCACCGTAGGAGGTCTGTTTCCTCCGTTTTGTGGTATGCCAGACCCCTCCCAATGAACAAGATCCCATTTCGACCGTGGCCAGTCGAACACAAGGCTGTTTCCTGCATTCTGCGGTATGCCAGGCCTCGTTTCCATCGGTTGTTCCGTCCAAGCCGGTTGGCTCCCAATGAACACGACGACGCATTCCGTTCCGACCAAGCCAGTTGCCTCCCCATGACCACGACGATGGCGCAGCTTCTCTGTTCGGACCCAGCCATGTACACGAGCCCTGGCTGTACGTATGCGCGAGTAGGCATCCGAGACCTCGCCTGTATGTACGTACGTGGCCGTATTTTCTTTCTTGCGCCCTGGCCGCGGTACGTACATGTACATGCTATGTGCGCGCCTCTACTACGACACACGTGTGCGCCTCTACTATGACACGTGCCCTTCCTTACACAGCCACGGTTCATTGCTGCAGCCTGCAGATAGACCGATCGTATGTACGTACACGTTCATGACCAGAATGACAATGCTACGTACGCTTTGACCAGGTGGGTCCCGACTGTCAGGCACTTCCTTGCGTGCGAAGATGTAGCTGGTGGGTCCCTGCAGTCAGGGGGTGAATCATTTTTTTGCCCGTAATATGGATGCACTTCCTTGCGTGCGAAGATGTAACTGGTGGGTCCCAACAGTCAGGGGGAGAAAGCATTATTTTTCAGGGTAAAAAGGATGCAGTTGCATGCATGCGTCCATGGGCGTGGTGCGTCCCCACTGTCAGCCTCTCACGTACAGTCATCTTTCGATGACTCTCGTTTGTTGACCATGTTGACCACACCGTGTCGAGCGCACCAAGGCCGAGGGACAACGGCGAGGCCCCAGACTGGAACGACCCGAAGATGGGGAATACGCGGCAGTGGAGTCGCAGATGGAGAGGACTGGGAAACTTGATTGGTTCCGGTGTGCGGAAACACTCCTGCCCACGGGAGACAGGAGCAAGAACAGAGGTTGAAGTAGGAGCACGGCTGTTGGATTAACATCCAATAGTCCAGCTGCTAGAATCCTTTGTTGATTAAGTTGACAAAGCCCTGCGTACATGTCCCCTTAGTAGGCCCACAAGTCAGCCACCAAATCTGACGGGTCCCAGATGTCGACGGGAGGAATAGGTTTTTTTGCATAACAAGGAGGCACTTCCTTCCGTGCGAAGATATAACCGGTGGGTCCCAGCTGTCAGGGGAGGAAACATTTTTTTCTAGCTTAATAAGGAGGAACTTTCCTTGCATGCGAACATGGACCTCGTGGGTCCCAGCCGTCAGGATCTCCACGTGCAGTCCTCTTCCGATGACTCTTGTTTGTTGACCACGCCGTGCCGATCCCAGTGAGGCCCCGGACGGGAACGACCCGGATATGGGAAGACACTGCAGTGGAGTTGCAGATTGAGAGGAGTACAAGGGTTATAACTGGTTTTTGTGCGACGTGGGTTGTAGTTGGTGCAGAATAACATGAGGTGTGGAGGGGTGGAGGGATAGCCTGGCCGGCGGTGGGGTAGCTCTTCGCAGCGATGCGTGCTAAGCAGAGCCGCTAGCCGCCGAAGGCTGGACCAGGCGGCCCCGACGACGCTGGAGGAAGACGACGAGAGATTGAAGGTGCATGCTGGCCATTGGATATAAATCCCACAGCTGCGGATGTCATAATGATTTGTTGACCAAGTTGACAACGCCCTGCGTAGGCTTCGACCTATTGGCCCACATGTCAGCCTACAAAAATGTGGCATATATTTAAACCATGTTTTGTAGAATGTACAGTCCATTTGCTGGGCTGGGTGAACAAATAATTTCGCGTCAATGAGGCCCATTTAATATTTTCTAAGAAATACCAACCCATTTGCACTTTCTTGAAATACACAAATTAGCTGGGCTCGTTCTATATATAATGTTAGGTTAGAAGGAGCAATTAATTTCAAAAAAAATCGTTGTGACACATTTTTTATATATAAAATTAAAAAAATTGCGAGTTATTGCTCAAAAGAAAAATGAGCGCGTTATTATTACATTGGTCCTTAAAATCTTCGCAAGCTTTTGTACGCAATCACCATGATTTTCCTACCTGTGAGTCAAAAACAACCAGGATTTTCCTTGCCAAGTTCTGTCAAACATTTACCTCTATAAGTTAATAACATGTCGGATGTTTTTATAATGTATATATAAGTCTCTATAAAATATATGATAATAGTAATAATATAAATATATATAATGTGGTTAGAAGGGAAAACATAAATTGGACACAACATTATTATTCTTATATATAGATAAATAGAACAGAGATCTATGTTTTATTAAGAAAAATACATTGGGCTGCCGATCTTTAAGAAAAGTAAAACTACCGGGGAGGCCCAATAGGCCGGTATGACCATCAAAAAAAATAAGTTGAAACCACTGTCATCCGTACTGTCGTGAGGCTACGCATACCTGGCCTAGCTGATACTTGTTCGGCCCTCTGGAAAAAAAAATGATAAAATTTTTGAATTGAGCCATATAAACCGGAAAGGAGTATCAGCTAGATCCCCGAGCGAACTGGATTAAAGAGGGGGCCAGCGACACGACTGAAGAAGCACATCAGACATGATTTTTTTGTTTAGTGGATGGCTCTCGATGGTGTTTTTTACTTGCCTCTACACCATACAACTTGTATTTTTAACCTCCCATTCCGTGGCGGACCAGCAGCCCATTTGCTGGACGGGCCACCCTACAGAAACCAGCACTCAATTTTTCATCAAGCCCCCAAAACAACGCAGTACTATGCTTGTTTTGAGGCCGAAAACATTATGACAGGGGTTGAGCGGGGGAGGGGGAAGGCAGAGCAAAAATATTAAAAAGAGCTGATGCGCCGTTGCTACCTTAACAAAGCAGGTGAAATTCTTCTCGGGAAGAAGGTGTGTCGTTGACACCCACAAGTCACAAATCCCGCAGTAGACATACTAACAAGTTCACATACAAGTACAACGGAACAGGTAAATATTCATATCAAACTCAGGTTTGCTGGACACGTTCATATTTATAGCCAACATTCACAATCAACAACTCAAAAGATTCCTATATATACACAAGTTCAACATGTCTATGCATCCAAATGATTGATAGATCACACGACAATATTCATAGATAATTCATAAAAAGATTCAGATATACACATGTTCAGTATGTTTATGCAACCAATATCATCCATGGACGAACTTTAATTACCTAGGGTACAGACTGGTAAATGGTGTTCAGTGGAGGTACTTCTTGCTAAAATTAATGCTTGTACGAGTAAACTTTTGAATACATAAGAGGCGGCACAGACAATATGAACTTTGCTTGTAGGTTTATCCTCGAATACTAGCCTCATGCTGAGGGAGGTTTGAGCAACTTGGCCACTACTTTCATCCAACTAGTTTACCGGCTCATCTTAGTCCTGTAGCTTGCCAAAATTCTACATTGCAGACAAGAAAGGAGGCAGTTGAGAAAATGAACCACCCAAATTTTTTGTGCATTTCAACTGAAATGGAGCATCCCTGGCGTGCAGACTGATTAAGTGCGAGATGAATATACGCATCAACCAACTTGTCTGGAATCTTTAGACTCCATGCCATACAGTTCGGTACCATATGTGTCGATAACCAAACGACACAAGTTGGGACCAAAGACTGGACTGCGTTTTTCTAGGCTATGCACGAAGCAATATTTTTGGTGTTCACTCTCCTAATACTTGGAGTTTGACAACTGGTTGACGCTGGTTGATACTCGAATGAATATAGGCACTTCTTCTTGTCAACATCGATGCTTGTTTGAGTGAACTTTGGAGTACATAGCAGCAACATAAGTACCTGTCCATCTGATTCTTTTGTGCAGTTCTACTGAAATCACCCAATGTAATGATTTGCCTATGAGTTCAGGCTCCAAGTTACTCCTTTATGAAATCAGCAAATAGTAGCACAATACCAAATTACCAATACATATGACAAGCACAATAATCAGGATAAAGACCAGTACCAACCTGTGTGAGGTAGCATATCAATTACTATTTCCTTTAACTGGAAGCCGAGATAAGCCAAGCGACTGATAGCAAAGGAAGGAAGCAAGCCCATATTAGTGACTGAAAAGAAAGGAAGGAAGTTCTTGAGGCAATGAAGCAACCAAAGTTTTTGTGCAGTTCCACCAAAATCGAGCATCGCCGTTGACACATATATTGAGAGAGTGAGATTACTGTAATAGTGGGACTAGTTGATGAAACATACACTAACAAATAGAAGCACCCTCGTTATCTTAATGGGTAAAGTTAGAAACATAGTAGTCTTGCTTAAAGAGAGGTATTAGTTTATTTAATTAGTGCCAATTAGCTCAACACTGAAAGCATTGCCATGTATCATAGGTTGCAAAACTTTAACATGCAAAGAGAAAGGAGTTTCTCATGACAGTAGCACGATACAAGATGACAGCAACCTAATATGGATGAAGGCCTTAGGCCGGTACCAACCTGAGCAACAAAAGTTTATTCATGTTGTCCCAGAAGAGATGATAAAGCACTCAGTGGAATCACTCAATAGTATATATTTTTGTGCACTTCAAATGTATGGTTGAAATCACTCTTGTTTACCAGTGCTGAGATTATATCGAAAGATTATCAAGAACTTCCAGCAGAGTTAAAGCACTGGCTGGGATACAGTTCATTGTATTGTCTTGTGTAGTTCCACTAAAATGTACGATTGGCACAAGATGATCCCTGTTTGAACAAGTAGGAACAAGGTGAAACCTTCATTAGCTTAGTGAGAAAGGATAGAAAGACATTAGCATATTACTCTAACAGTAGCATCAAATTCATCATGGACAATACACAGAACTGGAAGGGCTCCCTGGAGGATCGTCTCACATGTAAGGTAGACGTTGCGGAAGCCCTTGAATGGCCTCGAGTGAGGCCTCGACTTCAGCAAGATCACCTTGGCACTGTTTATTCTTCCTCTTCCTCTTCATGCTCTGTTTCTCTTTCTCCTCACCAGTTGGTGAAACCAAGTACATGATTGGCCTTCTATTTCAGAATTGGTTTTGTCAGTGAGGTAGTACAAGTGTACTAGTAAACAATAGCATTATTTTCTCATGGCAGTCACAAAATAGAGATGAACACATGCATTAAATATCATTCTTACCTAATGGAAGGATATGGTGCCAATATGGATGATGAGGATTGGAACACAGATCTCCCTTTGTGCAGTTCCACCGAAATGAACCAACTGTTCCATTCAGACATTCCAGTTAAACAACACAAAAGTCACTTCTTTTAAGAAGTGTTTTGTGCAGGGCACCAAAAGGTCACAACAGAAACTAGGTGAAATGGATATCCCTGTTTGCACAAATAGCTACAGAGGTAACAGTCAGAGTCTCAAACAATTACAGGCAAAAACATTTGGATAAACTTGTCATGGCTTATAACAGTGGCATGGCTTCATTTTACCAGGGGCATTAGATTAAGAACAACTAAATATTTGGTATAAGGGCATGGGACAGTGGGTGCACCAGCAGTCCAGCACCATGTACCCAAACCGGGGCATAAAGTGGTGATTCAGAGTTTGTTGCCCGGAGAAACAAACATCCAAGAAACATATCCGGGTTGGTCCCATTTTTGTTCACTCTAGCGACCTATTCCTATGTTTTTTTGGAAATGGAGGCATGCCCCCGGCCTCTGCATCATAATGATGCATGCAACCATCTTATGTGTGGATAGCAAATCTAGTCCTGGTCATACCATTGTGTACAACGTTTCCCCTATATTCCCCTTTTCGACCAAGAGACCGGTTAGATGACCAGTCTGTACTACTTTCACCCCCTATCCTTCCTGTTTGTACCAAGTCCGATGTACATACTAAATTCCCCCACCCCACTTTATTTCTTGTTTGAACCAAGTACAAGATTCGACTTCATGAAGTAGCTTTACATCTGACAATAGAAGAAGAAAAATATGTGTCACTGGACCATCCGATCGAGAGGGGATGAGAGGTAGAAAATGATGCACATGCAGTGACATAGCAAGCTGTGGAAGTAGAGCTAGGGCGGTTTCGAAGGAAGAGATACCTGAAGGTCGTCGGGGTGTGGATAGGTGGGCGGCGGGAGGACGGATCCGCCCACACTAGGGCAACGACGAAGGGTTCGGAGGACTTCCCGCGCCGGCGCTCGGCCAGAGATAACGGTGTGGCCGGTAGTGGGTCTCATCCCTCGCTGTCGACGACGGCCTAAACGCTGCCCCTCCTCCCTTCACCGGTGGAGGGGTATACGTTCGGATCTGTAACCAGAGGTGAGGATAGAAAGACAGTGTTTTTTGAAGGGAGAAAGACAATGTTACCACCGCTATCTTGTTTAGATCTGGAGAGGATGAGAGTGTGTGAATAGAGCAACCCTAGCAAGCAAGCACGGAGGATCCAGCCTATATATACGTAGTGGAGTAGTTTTCCTTTTTCACTCCATCAAAACAATCGTTTAAAATTGTGTACGTGCCAGGTTGCCGTTTTTTGAGTTGTAGATTGTTTTTTGAGATAGCTACCCGCTTATTCCAAGTGGTGTTACGGTGTGCCAGGTCGCACTTTGTATAGTTCAAGTCTGGTACAAGACCCTCCATTAAATGAACAACCACCCCCTCGTAAAATTTGTGGACAAGCCCACGGCTAAAATTATCTTTTCTTGCGAAAACATGGCTAAAATTATTGGTAATGTGGGTTGCCCCAACATGCATTATTATTTCTATTTTCTATGTGGGGGTATCCTCAAAACAAAATGTGAGAGTACAATATTTATTGAGCCCCTTTGTAATTGGTGCTAAATTTTGACCAAAGATTTAACTAACAAAATGTTAGTGCATGTTAACAAAAATTATATCATTTGATTCGTATTTGAACATAGTTTTCAATTATGTAGTTTTTTTGTGACATGCATGAACCTTTGGTTAGTTAAATTTATAGTCAAAATTTGGCAAGGTGCATTAAATCAACACATGCAAGTATCAAAAGGAGAGTCACGACATGCATGCATGTGTTGTAATTAATGCATCGGTAAACGCAAATTATTGAAATATATCGAGTGCAGTGCTTTGATCTGTCGTGTCAACTCGTACAAGACCGAGAAGTTTGATTACAACAATGCCCTCTCCCTCGCGCACCTGCCTTTGGCTGCATGGCAGGTGGGCCACCCACCTGTTGGGCCCACCTGTCATACATGCAAAGGCAGGAGCAGTAAGTCAATGAACCTGTGCCCCTCCCTCGCCCATGAGCATGGTGGCTGGCAGGACTAGTAGGAGAAGCTTTCGTTCGCTACACGCTCTCCCTCCCGCACGCGGTGGACATGCAACAGTTCAATCGGTGTCAGATGGCCAGAAGCATACTGCAGTACTCCTCCACTACAGTAGTACTCCATCATTGTTCGACTTCCCGAAGAGGCGAAGAGCCAAGCACAACCTGGATGCTCGTGTGGCAGTTTCATGTGTAGAGTAGTCTAGGATAGCGTGTACTGTGCATGTAAGCTTAAAATCATTGGGGTCGGCTCCATGATTTTTTTGATTAAAATAATCTTCTGGCCCTACCTATCATCCTGGTGATTGTAGTTTGCACACTCATCTAGTCAAGATAGGAATGTATATTTTAATTTGTGGTGGGGTAAATGTTAGAGGTTGCAGCAAATGGAGTATTGTACACTGCGGGTCTTTCAGCCAAGTTTAGAGGCAACCATGTGGGGCCAGTGCTATGATGTGTCACATCAACTCGTACAACAAGGAGAAGCTTGATTTTACTACTACACGCCTTCTCTCTCGCCCATGCGCGCGTTGGCTCATAGACAAGGACATGCTTTTGCTTAGGCTGGTCGTAATGGAATACTAGTATTATGCATATGATACTAGTGTATGATACTACACATCCGTAGTGCCTAGTATCATATGTTAGTATCATTGATGACTTCATTTATTAGAATGCATGACACATAGTAGCATAACATTTAATATGATACGGTATCATGATATGATACTCAACCCTCTCTTTCTTCATTTACTTCTATGCCACCTCATCAAATTTGCCTAGTTGGCATGCATGATACTCCCCTCGTTCCTAAATATTTGTCTTTTTAGATATTTCAAATGGACTACCACATACGGATGTATATATACATATTTTAGAGTGTAGATTCACTCATTTTTCTCCCTATGTAGTCACTTGTTGAAATCTCTAGAAAGACAAATATTTAGGAACGGAGGGAGTACTACCTATGATAGTACTCCCATTACAACTAGCCTTATAGAGTACTACAACAAGCAATCCCTCCCGCACGCGGTGGATGGACATGAAGCAGTGGATTCAATACTATAGAAGTAGTACTAACATCATTGTTCGTCTTCTCGAAGAGGCGAAGAGCCAAGCGCAACCCGAACGTGGCAGTTGCGAACGCTCACCATAGTGTGTTTGGTTGCATTCTCATCTCAGCATAGTTGTTCCCTCTTCGTGCATGCTCATCCCAGCACCCCTCTTCATGCATGCTCTTCTCATGCATGCTCCTAGTGTATTTGTGTTATGCTAGTGCGGACTCATGCACCCTTCATACACCCTACCAAACACCCAAAAGTGGGTCGAGAAGGGCTTGGAGCACGGATATAGCCAGACTCTTGCATGAGAAAAAATTGCTATTTGAGCCCACTATTGTAGTACTACTTGCTAGTATAGCCCTGTAAACCGGAAAGGTGTATTTTCCTTTCTAGAGATTTCAACAAGTGACTAGACTACACCCTAAATGAGTAGTACTAGAGCAAAATGAGTGAATCTACACCGTAAATAAATGCGTAATTCTCTTGTTTTCCTCTCCGCCTTGGTCGCAGTGCACAATATTGAGTACTCCTATATGACTAGCCGCTATATCTACATGCGGGACATCAAAGCATCCGGGCCCGCGTGCCATCCACCAAATCACAATGAGGTGCTATAGTTGAGACTCACCGATCACCCTGGTGTGGCCGCCATGACTCATCATATCACAAAACCCACACCTTTACCAAAAGTGGTAAAGTGGCCTGGAAGTTGGACTGGACGAAGCAACCATCACTTCACTGGAACGCTTGTTGAAGCCCTTTCTCCCCTTTCTTGAAGAAAACCTTACTCCAGGCTACTCACTTCTGCCATTTTTCTTCTATATGGACGAAGGAAAGGTGGGCGAATCAGTGATGCTACTATATTTTCATTCCAAGAATCTTCTTTTTGCGAAGCACCGACCGATTCTCACAGCCTATTCTTTTCCCGTTTTCATTGCGATTGTGGTTTCCTTTTGATTGCTTTTTGTTTGTCAGTTGCTTGATGGATCCTGGAGCACTAGGCAAAGAGTTGGCGGCGGACAACCCACTACAGACAGCGCTCTCCAGGAACCGAGCACCGACAAATGAGTTGACCATGTTGGCGGGCCAACCCATGGAGACGAAGAACTCCAAGAAACAAGCACTGGCCAAAGAGTTGACGACGTTTGCGGACGAAATCCTCAAAGAAAGTTGGAAGAACAGCAAGGGCCCCACCGTGCCTACCCCAGAAACTCTAATGGCCACCTATGCGAGGCTCAAGGCCGAGTTTGAGGAGATAGTCGCCATTGAGAAGCAGTATTCCCCTGGCAAGGTGATGGCCCCCATCGAGGACGATCAGATGGCCCCCAGAGGGATGGGATCCCCCCGTGAGCTACACAAGGTAAAAATAATGGCTTACAATAGTTGTGGTTTTTAATTATTTGCAATGTGCTTGCTAATATGTTAGGGTTGTGCAGGTGCCGGTGGACGTCCTTGATGATTCCGATGTCGCGGCCCATCCTGTGGACAACGCCCTAGAGATCATTTTCGATGTCGCAGTCCGTCATATTGATATCGCCCCGGAGATCGATTCCGATGTTGCTGTCCATCCCGTGGACATCGCCCCAGAGATCGATTCCCATGTCACGGTGGACATCGCCCGAGAGATCGATTCCCATGCCGTTGTCCATGCTATGGTCATTGCCCGAGAGATCGATGACAAGAAATAGTTGATCGCGCCAATCCTTCAGGGTAGTTTGCATTGTGTTTAATTACCAAAACGATGCGTGTTATCTACCCATCTTAGGGCCAGTGCACTGTCTTGTGTGGGCGGTACTTGCTACTTTTCTTTGATAGTGAATCATGTGAACCCTGTCTGAGTTGTGGAAACAGATGTATCCTCACTAGCTTTTGATGTAATATATAGCATGCTTAGATGTAAGTTTGAACTATTTATCATATCAGCAGGGCTAGTTTGATGATTCTTGGTGTTAGTAGGCTAGCTACTTTGTGAGCTATAGTACTTGCAAAACACTCACCAAAGAGAAACATTGGGGCTGATGAGCTCGTGGTACGCTTATACTGATCCGTCGTCGATCGGCCAATAGCCCAAGCTCCTAAAATTGTAGGCTTAGCGGTCAATCAGACAATAGTAGACATGGATACATTCAGGCCTCATTTGGTTCATAGGGTAGGAAAATCATAGCAAAAGTACAGAAACGTACAACACAAAATCATAGTAGTACAGAGACATACTCCCTCCGTTCCAAAATAGATGACTCAATTTTGTACTACTAACTTTGAAACGGAGGGAGTACAAATCCTAGGCGGGCTAGTTTGGCCTAGTGGGTTTCAGTGATATGACGTGGTACAGTGCCGTCCAGTCTTCGTGTGTGGTAGCAGTACTGCGGGTACAGTAAGTTTTCTTGAAGAAGCAGAATTCAACGAAGTCATGATGGTTCCTTCGTCTGACCAACTTACAGTGGGAAAGGTTGGTTCTACTCTACAAGCGGTGTGGACCAGGATAATTTTGTGCATGGCAGGTGGACCAGGATGGTCGATGTCCCACATGTCGGCGAATGAAAGTATTATTTCCGGTATAGTGGATGAGCAACGAATATTCATTGTTTATTTTTGATGAAAGCTATTGTCTCCACTGTTATGACGGAAGAGAGTGAAACACGACAGCCCAGTGAACTTGGCATGTGCACCACTCCCTCCTTCCTCATGTAATACTACCATAGTGTTGACTATAAGGTTGGCTATAAGGTTACAACTTTTTCTCACTTTCTCTCTATCTATTTCCTATCAAATGTTTTTTACCTTTCTTTTTTTAGACACAGTTGTTTTTATGCCTCTCTTTTTTAGAATTAGTTTTTTATACCTAGGAGCACGTGTAGAAACGGGCTCCTGCAGATCCCACTCCTTGACTTTGTTAATGCCTCTGTCTCCTCCACATAAGCGGGCTTAGGGCATGTACAATGGTTCTATTGTAGGGATGCCACATAGGATAAATGATGAGGTGCAAGAGAGAAATCATAAGAAAAGACAAGAGATGATCTCTTAGCACAATATGTCTCACCATGTTTTTAGGAATAACTAGTTATTGAAGATAAGGCTAAGAGATGATCCTTTGTACACATGTTTTTTTGTCATCTCTAAATGACATGCAAGACTTATGATAAGACTATCTTATCGACCATTGTACATGCCCTTATAGCCCAGAATTTTACTGGTACTACTTGCTATGAATGCGGGCAGCTGGCGTCTGAGGGGGGAGCGCACGCGGGGAGGTGGTGGGGTGTGTGTGTGGGGGGGGGGGTTCTGGTGGGCCAGGGCGGTCAGAAGTGGGCTTGGAAGCGGTCCGGACTCCCGCATGGCCGAGCTCACATTAGCACCATATATTTCCTGGAGTCCATGCGCGATGGGCGGGCGATCTCTTCTACCTCCCCCGTCTCTCTCTTCTCAGCTGACGCCCGCCGAGCGATTAGATTTCAGATATCGATGGTTTATTCAATTGCAGTCCCACATGTCAGTGAAAATGCAAGACAATGCGTGTCCCCTCTGGTGAGCGGCGTGCGAGCCGGACTGTCGGGGTGCGACGCGAATGCGACGCGTATGAGTCGTAAGTGTGCCGCCTTTTCCTTATGAACTCGCAAAGCGTAAAATTTTTGTGTGACCGATCGATAGAAATCCAGAACAAAATGACGAGGGCGGTGCTTTCCGCGCGTTAGGAGGGCTAGTTCGAGTGATATGATGTGCTACAGTGCCGTCCACTTGCTCCATTTTTATGTAAGAAAGAGTTTATACTCTTACGTGGGAGGAGTGCATAACACGACGGATCTGATTTTGTCGAGGGATAACTGTTCCCTGTGAAATAATGGAGCACTTTTAGCGATTATAGCATGATAGTTAGGGCATCTCCTGCGCTGGCCCTCAAATTTACACCGGCATCTGTCCGAGGACACTGATGGATGCCATCCAATGGTGCTCGCATACCTTTCGACAACTATATGAACTAACCGGACGAAATTCATGCAAACAAAGCAAATTTCAAATTAACCAGATGAAATTCATTACATTTCGAAAACTTTTCCTATAAACTGGATGAAATTCATTATATATTTCGCACAAACCATACTAAAACCTACTGTATACCTAATCTAAACAATCACCGGCACCCGGCCACCATGTCCGGCCATGATCCCGAGAAGCCGGCCATTGCCTTTGCCTCCTTCTCATCAGCCTCGATGACCTCCTCTTCTGGAGTACAAGGTTCTGAAGATTTCTGCCTCCACGTCGCTGTCAAGCGGCTAATCGGCTGCCGATGTTTATCCCGCCAAGCTTGTCGTCGATAGAGTGGAGGAGCGGTGGCCTTCCTAGGACCAAAGTGGCGGCGACCTGCCGTGTACTACTCTTCCTCACTACCGGCTGTGCCCGTGCACGCGCGCCGGCTTCATGGTCGTGGCAGCGGATGGCAGCCTGGGGGGAGCCGGCGATCTCCTTCATCTGCTCCTATGACAGTACGTCCAAGAGAGCTTTGGAGCGCGCCCGGAGCGAAGCCGCTGATGTCCTTTGTCTGCTCCTGCAACAATACGTCCAAGAGAGCTTTGGAGCGCGCGCGGAGCGGAACCGCCGATGTCCTTCGTCTGCTCCTGTGACAGTACGTCCAAGAGAGCTTTCGAGCGCCAGGAGGCCATGGTTGGAGTGGTGCCGACAGAAGGAAGGGACCGGAGGGGAATGAGTGTGGGTCTTTGGCTATGGCTGGGAGCTGGGGCTCAAGTAAATATAGCAGGAAAATGGCAATGAGCCAGGGCAGACGGATGGACGGCTGGCGCCGGAGTAGGTTCGTCAGCAGCCGCGTGTCATTAGTGTGGGCAGTGGACGGAAGGATGGCCGTGGTGTCGTTAACAAGGAACAGTCGCTTGCACCGGGATGCCGCGCGGGTGGCGCTCTCTCGGCCGTCACGCTGCTGCAATGCCGACGCCAGTGAGAGGTCGCGTTGGGCATGAATACGGACGCTGCTTCAGTGACTTAACCGTAGGTGCGTTAGTTCACTGACATGTGGGCCCAATGGGCATCTGGCCCGCATGTCAGCAACACACCAACCGCACCTGCAGTTAAGTCTTGTGAATGCGGCATTGCCGTTTTGGAGAGACGGTGAAAGTTTCAGGCGGGAAGCGCGCGCTAGCGATGGAAGGGGTTTCGGTAGGCCAGGGCGGTCAGACGCTGGCGTGGTGGTAAAATGTGAACTCATGGATGACGAGCCTTTGAACCATATGCAGCACGTATTGACAACCAAGCGTCCATGCGACCGCTCTTGTCGCCAGCTAGCCTTCGACGACCACCATTAGACACCACACAACCATGCATAACTTATGAATAATTGACGAATCGATCAGACACACACTCGTGTGTAGTGGCACTATGATCGGTTGCTCATGATAGTACATACTCGGTACCATAGTATCCTCTCTAGCTAGGCTGTTTTATAGATTGTCGTTGTGATGGACTATACATGAGCAAGGCGCCGAGTCACGAGTATGACCGTTGATGTTGAGCTAGGTGAATACATGCTCGGTGTTCGCGGAGGCCTCCAGCAAACGTCTAAACAGTAATGTCAGGCACCGCCAGGGCGCGCAGGTAACGGGCTCGCCGTTTGTGTTGCACCATGAGAAGGACTTTGATTGAGAGGGCAACGTGCATGCATTAGCATGGTTTGACAGCGTGAGCATGATTGTCTGGTTGTCTGCATGCGTACATGCTACTTGCCTCTATGGACGGTGTGCGCTAATGTGTGCATGATGTATAATATAAAAAAACCCTTTGTGCATTTAACGCAAAGTATTTCATTTTCATTTGGCTGACAAGTTGCGTTGCAGCGATGAGTCCGTGGTTCGATTCCTCACGTACGCATAATTTTGGTTTTTATTTCTTTCTGCACTGACAAGTAGGCCCGCATAGATAGATAGATAAAGAACACGAGCTGATGAGGAGCGTGAAAACTGTTTGACTGGTCAACCAGACAAATACGGAGCTATACGCTAAGACAGTGACCATATAATTACCATATCTCATATACAATGATCAAAGTGAGCTATCAAGACAAGTTCGATGACCGCCAATGCATTTTACTCAGTAATAAATGACCAGGATTGAAGGGGAATCCAAATTTCCATTGTCTTATGTCCTCGACCTCTTGACAAACCAATGCACTATACGGTTGTCCGGCCACTCCACCCCAGAGCTATCACCAAGCGTCGTTCATGACACCGCGCCGCACACTAACCGGTAAGGAAGCGATGGCATCCTGCCGCGCCGAGTTTCTTGCCGCCCGCGACCGCACACAGAATGGTTGGGAAGCGATGGCATCCCGCCGTG
Source organism: Triticum aestivum (assembly GCF_018294505.1). Lineage (NCBI taxonomy): Eukaryota > Viridiplantae > Streptophyta > Magnoliopsida > Poales > Poaceae > Triticum > Triticum aestivum. The sequence continues at coordinate 240,109,948 of NC_057803.1, forward strand.
CCGAGTTCATCGCCGCTCGCAACCTCACACCTACGTGGGCGGAATTTGAATTCGCCAAGGCCGAATGGGAGGTAGAGCAAGAGGCGGCCAAATCCGCACAGAGGGAGCGGAAAAGTCAGAAAACACTCAAGAAAAGAGTGGCCCGCCGCCGCAAGAAATAAGAGGACGCACGCGCTGCTACGGAGAGGTCAGTGGAGATCCAAGCACGGTGGGGTGTCACTGACAAAGCCGGGAAGGAGAACGACGACGTCTGACTAGCATGTGAGAAGTAGTAGTACTAGTAGTTAGTGTTTGTGTCTGTGTCGCCCGTATGTTTGTTTATTAATTACGAGCATGTACCAGTACTAGTTACTACTGTAGTTTTTAGAGCAAATTACCAGTACATTAGCCTAGACTCAATGAAAAAATTCATATCCTATGCATCAAATTGCATCTCTTTCTCTATAGGAATTGAGATGCATGTCATCTCACTTCCTATGATTTTCATATTCCTATAAAATTCCTATCCTATGAACCAAAGGAGGCCTCTGCTGGAGTAACTACTATAGCAAGCAATATCGCTGGTACAATAGTTTTCTTCAAGAAGCAGAATTCAACGAAGTCATGATGATTCCTTCGTCCGAGCAACTTAACAGTGGGAAAGGTTGAGCCTGTGATTTAACAGCTCAGTAGTAATTACTGCAGCACGGCGATCGGGGTGAGTCTCCCTTAGAGTTCTGCGGGCATGACAAGTGGACCAGGATGGTCGATGTCCCACATGTCGGCGAACGGAAGTATTCTTTTCGATATCGAGGAGCAAGGAAACCGCGTTGTATAGTATCACTGCTGATTTATATTTATTTTTTATTCCTAATGAATGCTGGCGTTCCAACTCTTGCAACGAAGGAGTGCCAAACACGGCACGTGCTGGATGTCCCATACGTCAGCGAAAGGAGTGGGACATGAACAGCATGGTAGAGCGTCTGCACTTCTGGGTCGGAGACCGCACTTAGTAGTACTAGTGGTATGAACGATACAAAGTGCAACCCGGAGAGAAAGACACGACAAGTTGGAAGGTCTCGAGGCATACCCGTAAACAAATATAAAACCTAATATGTGCCTCCAATTAATATAGTAGTACTCCATAACATCACCGGGCATTGCACATACAGCATTTAGTGGTAGTAAGAGACAAATGCCTATATACCATGCATGTTCATACTATTTGTGCCTTTCTACTTCACTTACTGCGCTACATTACTCAGGTTCGTACGTCCACTCCTGGGTACATGTCCGTCTCGTAGTTCCAGTCCCACGTGTTCTTCATAGATGGGACGATCCATAACTATGGGTAACAGGAGTCCATATCATCGCAGTTAGTGTGGCTCCCCACGATGGAGACTCATCCAAACTATGGCCAGCCTCGACGCGGAGTAGTCGCGTGCACCGGGAAGCGGCGCTCTCTTGGTCGTCGCGCTGCTTCAAAGCCGATGCCAGTGAGAGGTCGCCTCTGCTCTGGTCGGGCATTAATGCGGCACTCACGTTCACGCACCGGGAAGCCCGCGCCGGCAAGGGAGGGGGTTTGGTCGGCCAGGGTGGTTAGACGCGGGCGTGGTGGTGGTATTGGTTTTGAACCGTTTCAGGTGTAGCACTGGTAGTTTGCAAAACTACTCAATTATTGCACTCAGTTTCCTAAGAAAATGTGGTAAAAAATTTACTCCACAGCCCGCTTCCCTTCTCCTTCCTCTTCCACCACCCATGCACGTCTGCGGGAAGTGACTGGTCAACCCTTATATACGAGTGCTAGCACAAAAAGATGCATGCATGACCACTAAAATTTCCAGATTAAAGCGCCACTCCGTCGGGAGTATGGCGTATGTCGTTACCTTTGGCCGAGCCATGGATAGCTATCGGGCTACGACGACCAGAGAAGAGGCGGCGGGAGGGGAATAAATGCAGCTACTGTTTGGGTTCGGTGCCCAGCTTAAATAAATGCGCACCATCACGTGTACCCGCGGGTGCACAACTTGTAACATACGTGTCTGCTTAAGTGGGCATCACGTAACTAGTGTGTGTGTGAGAGATTCTAAGAGACAGAGTGCGTGTGTGCGACTCTACTCTTCGGACATGTACTCAGCCTTTTGCATCGAGATATAAATATAATGGTATTACACTTTAGCCAGTGATTTACGTGGCCATGTTAACGTGGTTGTGTAAAAAATGTCACTTCCTGCTCGTGATTTGCGTTATATAGTTACTATCAAGATGCTCGTGCATTGCACGGAACATCAATATGCATTTTCTTACAAAACACCTGTTGTGGTTGACCCATGCAGGAGTAATCCCATGTGTAAAAACTAATGATATCTCGAGAATTTTATCGGAAAACTGGTATCTCAACAATCTCATCGAAAAAAATGTAAGATGAGAGATAAGGTGAGGAGGAGTGGAGCGAGGTGGTGACTGGTGGTCGGACTAGGCGGAGGCATGGGGATGGACAACGCCGACAGGCGGCAGTGGCCAGTATGCTAGATTGTTCCAGAGACTTCCTTTTTTAATTGCTCAGCAATGAGGCTGTGGGAGATAAGGACGATGAACGAGGAAAGGCCTTGTCTGTAAATGTGGAGAGAGGTGCGGGTATCTTTTGTAAAATTGTCGTAGTTTGCTTTTTATCTGTCAGATATAGATCGGGCGGTCTATATTACAAGATGGCAGGCATACCATCATCACCAACTCGTTTTTTTATAAGAGTAAAGATGATAAGTTTGCTAACTACTAAAGTAAAGTGGAATTTGTCCATGTTATACAAGTAAATTAAGGTGATTGCTTATCATACGGGTAAGGTTGGATGAAGGGTGGTAGGAACAAATGCTCCGCCTAGAGCATGTGTGTGTGAGATGGAGTCTTACTATGTGTGTGTGTGGGGGGGGGTGTGTGAGGCGGGGTCCTCGATGGCGGATGTAATTTAAGTGTGCGTGGCTTCATCATAGTGTATGACAGAGGCCACCAACGAGGGGGTGCGAGATAGAAAAGGCCCGTAGAGAGGGAAGAGAAGGCGTGTGAGCGTGAGTGGAGTCGACATTGAGAGAACGTGTTTCTTCGAGTGACACCGAGGAAAACTACTATATATTGATGGTGCATGTAGGCAGGAATTAAACAAAAGGATGGTCTTATTGGTTTCGAGGATATAGGGGAAGAGTGAGAGGTGGGGGGGGGGGGTAGCTAGAAGGAGATTGTTAAGTGTGAGTGTGTGTTGTACCCATCCAGGCAGAAGTTATGTGCACACAAGAAGGGAATGATTTGATGTGGTGTTAGGGTTGAAGGTAATTAACTATATATGGAGACATAGGAGACCTTGAGCGTGCATGTGTGAGAGGTATACATGTATACATGGGAAGTGTGTGTGCGCGCATGAGCATGATCGAGATAAAAGAAAGAAGACATAAGTCATAAGATCAACGATATGGGAGATATCGGTATGACAATATGCATGCATGTGAAAGTGCGGGGAAGAAGGCTCGATAATTGAGCATGCATTTTTGTCTTTAAGAGATAGTGGCGTGGGCTGGAGCATGCATCTATGGCGAGCAGAGGGAGTGATACACAACGATTGTGCAAAAGAGATCAACCTATAAATGCATGTATGGAGAGACATATATAGTGTGGGTGATAGGAAGTAAGAGTGCGTGCGAGAAAGAAATGTTGACGGAGAAACTAAAGATAGATACAAAGATAAAGATGCTAGCTAGAGGGACATCAGCTAGTTTGAGTCTTGGAGATGACCGCCAGGTGGTTCAGAGGGTGAAGTTATGTGTGTGTGAGAGAAAGATAAAAAAGAGGGCACTTGACTGCATGTAGAGAGAAACATATATATTGTGCGTGATAGGAAGCAAGAGTGAGGGCGAGAAAGAAGGTTGATGGAGAAACAGATAAATAGAACGATAAAGACGCTAGCTAGTGTGTGTTAGAAATAGTAGTCGAGTGGATCAAAAGGCTGAGTTATGTGTGTGGGTGTGAGAGAGATAGAGAGAGTGTGCATGTGTGTCACATAGAAACAAATATCAGAGAGAAATGAGATCCCGAGAGATGGAGTTTTGTGTCTACGAGAGAGAAAGATATTTCACAACGAGAGTGATAGCTAGAGAGACATATGAGGGAACGCAAGATATCTCTAGGGAGAGAGAGTGTGTGTGTGTGAGCGACATACAAGAGAATGGTGGAGAGATATGAGACCCTGGGAGATAGAGTTTGTGTTTCTGTGTGAGAAAGAGATATTTAAGAGGAAGAGTCATAGCTTCTCATATCTAAGGAGCGACAGACATCTCGATGTGAGAGGGGGTGTGCAAGTGGCACACAGGGGAATAGTAGAGAGAAATGAGACCCCGGGAGACGAAGTTTGTGTTTGTGAGAGAAAGAGATTTAACATGGAGAATCATAGTTAGAGACACATAGCAGGGAGCGAGATATACTTAGAGAGAGATAGAGTGATGAAGGTCGAGGGAGAGAGTACCATCAGTGTGTTGCGAAGATAAAAGATCGTTGTCAACATACAGGGAGCACGAGAGATACCTGAGAGACGATGAATGCGTATAGGTCTAGAGAGATACTCCTATATAAGCATGAGTGATAGCTATATGAGACGAATATTTGGTTTAAAGGGGATTCAAATATTTAAACCGGAGATCACGACATCAATAATATCATAACGCAAATTGGTGTATCAAACATGTATATTCATTTGAATTTGGGGACACGTGTAATGTTATATAGTTTATCAATATTAGTGATCCATAGATTCTTTAATTAGAGACAATGCATGATTTATATGCAATTAATGTCTAAATGAGATTACACTATATGTTGCGTGTGTGAAACACATTATACATGTTTGAGAAGTAAAAAAAACCCGCATGAAACACACATTAATTGGAGACAGTTAGCGAGGAATGCATACATTGGATTTCAACATAAAGTGGTTTCAAATATTTGGAAATCCAAATTAAGATGGATACAGCCTTATGAATCTAAGATCATGCCATTTGTAAACCATGTTTATGTATAAAGGGTGTTGTGCTTTTGAAAGTATATATGGAAAAATGATGTATATAGAATTTTATAGCAATCACAAATGGATCCTGTCCGAACAAAAATAGAATACAAACTAGACTCGAATTGAGTTAGCACAGTAACATGAAATCTTGCTCTGCAAAAATAAAGTCACAGTAACCGCCCGAAACCAAAATCTGCGAGATGGAAATTACCGCCTATCCCTGACACGCAAAGCCTATCGGCTCGATTTCTATAGGTTTCGACACGGGTAGGTTTGCACATTCACTCAAACATGACATAATTGCCTCTCACCTAGATTCATGCACGGTGGGCGCCAAAACACAATGTCTCCTCGGCTGAAATCGACTCCCTCCCCGATTCATACACGGTGGGTGCCAAAAACAAACTCTCGTCGGCAAATATTTGGTGTATGTGAGATTACTGTCCTATCCCCAACTGACTAATATTGTTGTGATGTAGGAAATTTTAAACGGGGGCTAAGTTTGTAAATTTCCTAGCATTTGAGACAAGCGCGCCCTGAAGACATGGTTCCCCCTTCCTCTCTCCCTCCATTTCCCCATTTGTACTCCGTGGGCACCAAAATACCCTCTCCACCCTAGCCTCCTCCGTCCTCCACCCCATCCACCACCGTCCTCCTCCACCATGCCAGAGCTGATACCCCAATGCCATCGTCCATTACAACAGATCGACCTCTCTCATCCACAGCTTCGGACCGGGATCCTTGCATCCCGTCCTCTCGCTTCATCCCCGCCGTCGTCCACCTTGTCGGCGCCGCTCTTACGACCATCTCGTCCACTGCACCCTACCACCACCGTCTACCCTCCTAGATCTGCTTCCATGCTGCCGACAGCCAACGCTACCGCAGCACCGTCAAATTCTCAGTAGATGCATACACAGTGTCATACTAGAGGCGGTACTCTTTCGTATCTGCTCAACTTATTTATCGCAACAAGAAAATAGACCGCCACTGCTTTACTCTGATTTCTTGTCCATCACTTACTAGCTAGTTGAAAGCAAACATTGGTTGGAATTTGCCTTTGTCTGATTTGCACCTTCAAATCCGCCATGGCACGCTCAACACTATACTCACAATGCTTATGGTTTTCCCCTTTTATATTCCACACTAGTTAAATGACAGTAGACTAAATTTCAAAATTGGGTCAGTCGATTTTTCAGAGCTCGCCGGAGTTCGCCGGTGCGAAGGGGTTCAGGTGGGGATGGTGGTTGTGGGGGCAGTGGTGGGGCATCGCCGAATGAAGAAAACTCGACGTGGGTGGGGGGTGGGGGTGGCGGAGGAACACAAGAGATGGGGGCCGGTGGTTTGGCCGTCGGCCCGTGCGGTATTCTATATGGGAAGAATCAGAGACGAGGAAGAAGAAGGGTTAGGAGGTGTAGGATCTTCATCCAACTGCCTGAAATGGTCGACTGACCCAAATGACAAAAGTCACGCGACTTGCAGGCAGACATGCAAAATATGCTTCCTCTTCTGTTCTTTAACATGTTCCTCTTCTGTTCTTCTTTAGTAAGCACAATATGTTCCTAGTGAGGAAGGGGAGCAGGGACATCTGCAGTCGATACCTCTATTGGGCCGGTTTTGCTAAATGATTTCGCACTTCGAGTTGGTCTGCCATAATACCCCGCAAATGTTGGGAGCGGTGCGGTCTTTGATAGGATAAACTGATAGTAACAGATATGCGCCTTCAGATGAATAGAGCTGGCCTGTAGGTGATCGATAGGCTGCATATTAGAAGCGGCAAGGCCCTATGTTTTCCAGCCAGTCCCACTTTCCTGATTTATTTATGGTGGTTATGGTGTACCCCTATTATCTACACTACGATCTGCCTACTGTCTCTGCGCTCTCGTTATCATGGTTTGGCAATAAACTTTCTATACGGTATATTATGAACCTATCGTCTGCCAACTATCCTTACATCTGGGGCCCCCAATACGTAGCTTATTTTTTGTGTAGTTGTGCCAGATTATATTAATCTACTCACCATATTACAGCACACATGGGCTCTCTCATCAGAATCTAGTGATAGCACACAAGGGTTACAGGGAGCCTCTATTATATCACAATATCCTCTGCATTACAAAGATAATCTCACTACTATTTGTGTTTTCATGCTTTACAGATATTATACGCAATCACAATTAATATAAGAATGCGCACATTAGAAGAATATTGCAGAACAGTTCATTGGGTAAAAAACTGGGCATCAAGGGATTGAGGTCCATTGTGGATGCAATGAAACCCACATGATCCCGATCTATAGATTCGTATTAAGAATATGATGACTATTCTGAGCTCAAGGAGTCAAAGGCAGATGGCCTATCCTGTTCACCCAATAAGGTGCCTGTTCTAATTTGGCAAGGCTATATTGGTTGCACATATCTTCCATAAGGTGTCTTGTATTTCTTTTGCTTCGTTGCACCGCCATCTCCTTAGTTTACTCATGATATATTTGAAGATGCCATGCCCATCCATTATCAACACCTATTCCATTTGTCATCATACCATGTTTTTTCATTCAAATGATGTTCTTGTGTTTCAGACATCCAAAAGGAAGAGGGTGATTGCAGAACCTGAAGGAGTACAAGCAAAGTCCTTGAAACAGGTGGTGCTACCAGAGAAATCACATAGCACCCGATGTATATTGGCGATAGAACCAATGCCGCAAAACCTAGGATATCGCAACTATGCTGGTCGCTGCTTTGCTCTTGTGAGTACCTATTGTCCTATCGATGTCCTTACATTCATACGTGGTGGATTATGTGACATCATTGTGCATTATAGCTTGCTTATCCACTATTTGCTCCAAATTATCAGATCCATATTAATGCTTCAATTAATGTAGAATAAACCCAATGCCTATGAAGAAATTTAGTTCTGCATTGTTCTTGTAAGTATCTGTTGTCCTTCATCACTGTACTTATATTTGTCAGCTAGTTCTTCATGTACACTTAGCGGCTTATTTTCCCTTGTCCTCCATTTTTCTACACACAGCTCAACATTTACTCTTGCCAAAATATTGAATAAAACCAATGTTATTGACGAATTTTAGCTCCGCATTGCTCTTGTCAGTGCTTTCTACCTGTATGATGTATTTACATTTGTACTCTGCATCTTAAGTTAAATAATCGCCATTTGTTCCGATATTTTCACATCTATATTTACTCTTAACAAAATGTAGAATAAAGGCAATACTCTTGAAGAAGAGTGTGCGGTAAATTTCTTGAATTGCCGCCCATCAATATGGACAAGGCCTTTATAGAGTATGTCTTCACTACTAATGTAAGTTTGTCCTCCTCGAGCCTTCACACTATGTTGTTTATATTTGGATAGCTATGAGTGCAAATGCAGTTTATTTTTCTCATCTGCATCAAATTGCTTGTTCAAACTTAATAAAGTAGAAGTACATAAACATAAGTTTGTCCTTCTCAATTTTAGTCTTTCGTTGTACAATCTAGTTCCTTATTCGTACCATGTATATTAAAATAAACATAGCAAGTTATCTTCTTTAGCACTATGTGTATGCTTATGGTCTTGATCTATAATCCAGTGGTGTGATGAGACTACCAATAGCAGCACAATGTCATATCCCGCTATGTCTCAACTATGGACAATGCCATATTATATTAATCATGTCTCTTTATTTACAAATCTGAAATGGTATAAATTGACGGTGCACTCACCATTCATGCTTATACGTTGTTTAGAACTACATCTATGCTTGTGTTCTTGATCTGTAATCTAGTGGTCTGGTGAAGCTGGCCGCTCATGCACAATGCCATTTCCTGCCGTCTTAACTATGAACAATGCCTATTATGTTAATGCTATCTTAAACTGTGATTCGGGGCACCCTATGGACATCACCATGTCAAGAGTCCATTTGTCAAGTGACATGTGCCACATCTACTTCATACATACAAAGGTGATTCATCTCCTTTACACGTGTCCACTTGTACCTTTCGAGGATGGTATACTACTTGACCCCTCTCTCGTGTGCATACATAGGTGTGAGTGGAGCTACACATTCATAGAGGAGGAGTCCAAGAAGAAGAGAACATCTACACCATCCAAAAGGGAAGCCTGGAAGCGGAGAAGGAAACGCCAAGAAGAAGGCAGCAGCTCCCAGGCGACCCCGTGCGCACGGGCCCCTCCGACCCCGTGCCCACGGGCCTCCCAGGCTGGCGGTCTTGAAGACCCCGTGCCCACGGGCCTCTCGGACCCCGTGCGCACGGGCTCATGCGTCAGGTCTCTGGATACCCAGTGTGCATGGGCTCCATTTACCTCGTGCACACGGGGCCCCCTATGCGTGGCTGTTGGGCTTGACCCTTGTATCCCCATCTCGTCCCTACTTACCCCTTCATCCCTTGGACCTATATATACTCCCCTTCCTCCTCCATTTAGACTTAGCTAAGAATAGATCTAGATATTAGAGCTTAGCGCATGTACCTCCCCTTGTGGGATTCCTCTTGAGAGAGAAGGCTCCATTGGAGTAAAAGACCTCCATTGGAGAAGATCCCTAGTGGATAAAGCCCTCATCTAGGGAAGGATCTATCTAGATCATCAAGCCCTCATCTCCTTCATAGGATTTGGGTTGAACTCTACCATGTATCTTGTTTCCCTTTGATTGTTCATGTACCTTGTGGATCTTGTGTGTTTGTTGGTCTAGTGGATTTGTGATTGGACTTGTTCTTGAGTGTTCCTCTTGTTTTCTCTCTTGTGTTCATCTTGTCCTTGGGGATTCCCCCTCCAATTCGTGAAAGATCCCCACCTAGGGTCCCACCCTACAACATCTTGGTAGCAGATCCATGTTTCTCACGAAATTGGAGCCCCCTTCTTAGTTTTCTAGCCTAATTTTGCTTGTTCTTGCCCAATTTCGAAAATCCCCACAAAAAGAGCCATACCAATTTTTTTTGTGATTTGAAGTTTTTGTGAGTTTTTGTTGATTTTGATCTGTGGATCTGATGTATAGCAAGTAGATCTACCCCCTCTTGCATCCCCATACCCCAATTTTTCTTTCCCCCTTCGAATTTGACAAGAAAATCATGAAATTTCCACCTACCCTGTGCCAACGGGCCCCCGCGTAGTCCCAGGTGACCCCATGCCCTCGGTAAGTGTACCGTGCACACGGGACCCCGTGTCCACGGGCCTTGGACCCTGCGCGCACGGCCCTCCTAGAATCAGCCGCGTCCACTTTACATTTTCGGTCATAACTTCCTCTCCTGAACTCCGATTTGGGTGTTCTTTGGCTCGTTGAAAAGGTAGCGACGTGCCCGAGCTGCTAATCTTTGTTTTACCACGATTTGACTCCTTAAAATTTCCTCCATTTTTGCATCTTTTGCATAAGCCATCCGCCATAACTTCTGCACCACCGCATAAAACTTCCGCAAACTAACCCATTTTGGTTCCCTTGGTATTTGTGGTTAGTTGAGTTGTGATTTGAGTCTCCTAAGGTGTTTTGGCTACTTAGGGACGGTTACATCTTCATCCACCACCGGTGACTTGTATCGGTCCATCGACTACATCCACCATGAGCTTCCACATCGACGACGACCATCCATCCTTTGAGACCATCTTCAACCGAAAGCAAGGCCGGTTACCCCCCCCCCCCGACTTCGTGAAATGTTAAGGGTGACGAAGGTATCCATTCCGTAATAAACTTTTCCTTCCTTGCCATTACATCTTGATATCCCCACCATCTTTGCACATAACTTTGATACCTATTGAGACTAGCTATCCGAGTATTGCCGGGCTTCGTGAAAACTTGTGCACCATAGTAATACGATATCATATTGTTGCATCATTAGATATATCATATTATGCAATTTCTTGCTCCCATGCATATCTTGTGATACCTATTCCATATGTGTGGTTGAGGCTCAACAAGAAAAGTGGAGAGGAAGAGGAAAGTCCAAAAAAAGAGAGAGAAAAAAGAAGCTTTTAAGCAAGAAAAGGATGATCATAAGCTTATAAGCAAAGAGTTGAGCTTGAAAAGAGATACTTGTGCATGAGGATACATGGAATAGGAAACATTTAGCTTGAATACATATAGGTTGGTGCCATGTGCTGAATCGTGCCCAATTGTGCAATCAAGCTAGCTAGTGCTCTCCTAGTGTTTGTGCAACACGAGCTTAGTCTTCGTTAGGCAATCTTGTATTGCTCATCCCTATAGTTGCACAAGCCCCATTATCCTACCGTGTGTGTTTATTTATTGCCCTCCTCTATATTTGTGATCACTTGCTTTGCATTTTGAGTCCTTTGGATCTATTTCAACATTTACAATATCTTGAACTTCAATTTGGATGAAATTTGTGCCACTTGTCCTAACCAAACCCCTCGATAAGCTTTACTTTGTAGGTGTGAGTGAACAAGTCCGGTACCAATTCCACTATTCTTTCATTTCACATTGAGTGATATGAGATACATCCTCAACGTTGGGAAAAGGTAGCTTGGTATTGTTTATCTCATTTCCTACTCACATTTGCTCGAGTCTTGTGATGGATAGGCAAAGCACATCATCTCCGGTCTACAACCACGACGACAAGTTCGATGCTATGAAGAACTTCATCGACGCCAAGATGGACAAACAAATGGAGGAGCTCAAGGCCCTCATCAAGAACCACAAGCGGTCTTCCTCATATTCGAGAAGACGCTCAAGTGCAAAGACTCCCGAGCTACCATCTCCAGCAAGTACACACAAGCATCAACATCGACATGACCATGAAGAGCGAGGTTCAGGACATGCGTTGGCTGCTCTACCAACCCCGTGCACACGGGCCTTCGAACCCCGTGCACACGACCTCCGACAACCTCGTGCGCACGGGCTACACAGAGCCACGACTTCTACCTCAAGACTACGACTTCTTCAACACCTTTCGCATCTTCGCCAAGTGACTTCAAGGCATCTTCGCCTTTAGACGTATGACATCTTTGCCTACTCCACGAGCTCAAGTACACTACTCCCTCGAGCTACTACGACGTCGACATCACCGAGGAGATTCCATTCTTTGGGACTATTGACCCCGATGAATACCTCAAGTGGGAGTGCAAGATGGACGACTATCTTAAGCTACATCAAGTACCCTTTGACGATCAAGTGAAGTGCGCCACAAGTACCTTCCATGACTATGCATCAACATGGTGGCTTCATAGACCTTCAACAAGCTTCACCATGACGTGGCCCATGATGAATAAAGCAATGAGGTGAGAATTTGTGCCTTCCACCTACACGGAACATCTTTAACGCCAATTGGAGAACACCATACGAGGATCCAAGTCCCTCGACGAGTACTTCAAGAACATGAAAGAAGCCTTGCTACGTGGCGGCGTGGACGACCCCATTTGGATGAAGTTCTAATTCATGATGGGATTGGACAATGACATCTCCAAGACTATCTTCCTCGAGAACTACAAGTCCCTTGACGACAACTACATTGGTGCTCTCAAGGAGGAGCAAGAACTCATGAAGGCCAACTCTACTCGACCCCGAGATCACTTAGCACCGACCACGCTACAAGACGGCGAGAGTGATGATGTGCCATCTTCGGCCTTCATCCACGATGAGAGTGATGATGTGCCATCTTCAGCCTTCATCCACGGCGACGACTATGAGATGGTTGAGCATGGGACTTTCCCTTCGACCATGGCGACATATGATGACTTGAGTGACTTGTGCCACCATATTGAGAGTGAGAGTGACTTCACCACTAGCCCCATATATGATGAGTTGCCACAACTCCCATGTGACGAGAGCCACAACCCCCACCACTTGAGTGAGATGCGTGACTCCACCATATGTGAGTTTGAGTGCACCTATTTTGAGGGAGTGAGTGAGGCACCACATAGAGAGAGTGAGGTAGTTGATGAGGCATATGAGGCCATTTTGCTTTCTAACAACTTAACCTCTCCCTCTATTGTGTCTTCTCCTTTGGTGCTAGGTCCCATATATGATGACGCGCCGATCCTCGACGACTCCGTCCTTCCTTTGGACATGACATGGACATGGTGGACTATGATGCACCCCCACATGGTTCCATCAAGATGAAGATGATGACCACCATTTGGTCTTCGCCACCTCACCTACACCACTTGAGTGGAATGAACAAGGTAACAGAAGTGAAGGTGATGCTCTAGTCCCACTAGTGGACTATCATGACATTGATTGCTTGCATGATGTTGATCCCCCTATTTCCATGATTCATGCTAGTATGATTTCCCCATGCGATGATTTACCCATTTACGATGAGTTTGTTGATTGCCATGTGGAGTCTATTAGTTGTGACGCCATGTTGCATAGGATCACTTGTGATAATTCTCTTGGTGACATCATGTTTGCCAATCCACGTGACTTGTCATATGCTATGCATGAGATCAATCATATGTCATATTTGCAATCTCTTCATAGTGACTATGCATATGCTATTAAAATAAACCCAATTTGCACACATGGCATAGATGACAAGCCTATGGTTATTGGCATTTGTTTCTCCTGTGATGATATTGACATGCTTCCTTTGCACCATTTATCTCATATGCCATGCCATAGCCACCTAGCTTGAGATATGCATTGTTTTGGATGTCGTCCATTTTCTCCATATGATGTTTCGAATATTGCTCATGAGGAGACCCCCATAGTTTCCTCATACATTTTAGGAGATTTTGATTCATCCCATTCATTACATGATCCCAATACTTGTGTGCACCATATGCTCCCCATGAATAAAAATGCTATTGATGTGCCATATACTTGTTTGCTCAATTTGTGTCCCCATCGTGTTATACATAACAACTATTCTTTCATGATGAATGACATGTTCATATACCATGCATCCAATTTCTTCGAGCAATGCTTATCTTGTGCTAAATCTCACGTGCACATACACATCATGATGGATGATGTGTACATTTACCACGCACACACTTTGTTCCGTTTGTGTCTCTTTTTGTGTAGGTACCCATGAACACTCGTCAACCTCACAATCCCATGAGTTGAGGAAACGAGCTCTAGAGAGCAATGATGACTTGGGATCCCGTGGATTGTCCTTACCACCACTCCCTTCGCGTAAAGACTTCGCACATCTCTTCTACACGGCCCTCACATGGTTATGGGTTATTTACCACTTCTCACTTTATGCCCATATTGCCATGCTCACTTTGCATGATATGCTCATTCCTATGCCTTTGCCATGCATTTGTTACCCATGCTTTGCATTACACATGGTGATTGATTCTAGTACGTGTATGTGTATTTGCATGCTTGGTGTAGATATCACTTGTTATTACCATGTTTGCTTTGTGCCCCATGCCTATGATGATACTATGATCTTGCTTTGTGTTCGTTCTTGCGATATGTCATGTGCATTGCCTATGCCTATTATTTGCTCACATGACATGATTGCCATGATTTCCTCTAGTGTGTTGCATCTTCGCTCCACTAGTTTGCATGACATGATTGATATGCTTACTTATGTTGCATCACCGATGATTCATACTTGCTCGTTTCTTGCGGTTGATGGCATCCATTTCCATGCTTTGCACATGATTGACTTGATTGCCTCACACATATCAAAAAATTGCTCTTCCCTTTGTGTTGAGTGCCATGATATCTTCACTACACCATATGCACATTATGCTTGGATTGTCTTGCACTCGCCCCATGTGTTTAGACATCTAACTATATTTGGTGTTGTGAATGATTCCTATGCATACCATAGACTATTTGTTGAGTGCTTTATGGATGCTTGCTATGACCTCGAGGTAGATGCTTGTTCACTTGTCACACATATTAGCATCTTCACCTCACATTTGCATGCTTGTTTCCATGATGTCCTTGAGTGTGCTCAGCTTATATGCATAAATGCCATGCCACACTTCTTTGTCAAACCACATGCTATGCTTGATGACAACACTTGTCGGGTGAATCACCTCTTGAATGCTTGTTTTTTCTCTTACGCCAACCACATTTGTTTTTCCAAGTGCTTGTTATCTTTGCTCCTTTTGAAGGAATTACAAGACGGTCCAACATTGGAGGGTGCCCATTTGACACAACAAGATGATGAATGCTTGGTGATCGTCCACTTCTACACGGCAACATCATCTCTTTCCAATGGTGATTTGGATTTTGATCCGAGGTTGGATCTTTCCCAAGGGGGAGGGGATGATGCGGGCATCCTATGGACATCACCATGTCAAGAGTCCATTTGGAAAGTGACACGTGCCACATCTACTTCATACATACAAAGGTGAATCATCTCCTTTAGACGTGTCCACTTGTACCTTTCGAGGATGGTATACTACTTGACCCCTCTCTCGTGTGCATACATAGGAATGAGAGGAGCTACACATTCATCAAGGAGGAGTCCAAGAACAAGAGAACATCTACACCATCCAAAAGGGAAGCCTGGAAGCAGAGAAGGAAGCGCCAAGAAGAAGGCAGCAGCTCCCAGGCGACCCCATGCGCACGGGCCCTCCGACCCCGTGCCCACGGGCCTCCCAGGCTGGCGGTCATGAATATCCCGTGCGCACGGGCGTGTACCGTGCCCACGGGCCTCCCGGACCCCGTGCGCACATGCTCATGCGTCAGGTCTCTGGATACCCCGTGCGCACGGGCTCCACTTACCCCGTGCACACGGGGCCCCCTATGCGTGACTGTTGGGCTTGGCCCTTGTATCCCCATCTCGTCCCAACTTACCCCTTCATCCCTTGGACCTATATATTCTCCCCTTCATCCTCCATTTAGACTTAGCTAAGAATAGATCTAGATATTAGAGCTTAGCTCATGTACCTCCCCTTGTGGGATTCCTCTTGAGAGAGAAGACACCATTGGAGTACAAGACCTCCATTGGAGAAGATCCCTAGTGGATAAAGCCCCCATCTAGGGAAGGATCTATCTAGATCATCAAGCCCTCATCTCCTTCATAGGATTTGGGATGAACTCTACCATGTATATTGTTTCCCTTTGATTGTTCATGTACCTTGTGGATCTTGTGTGTTTGTTGGTCTAGTGGATGTGTGATTGGACTTGTTCTTGAGTGTTCCTCTTGTTTTCTCTCTTGTGTTCATCTTGTTCTTGGGGATTCCCCCTCCACTTCGTGAAAGATCCCCTCTTAGGGTCCCACCCTACATAAAACTGTGTCTCTTTATTTCTGAGAAAGAAATGAGATGAACTGATAGTGCTGATGCTTATACGTGCAAAACCAGTTTCTAACTACTTGCTTCTCTTCCAGGGTGACAACACTGCTGCTAGGAAGAACTGCCACAATGATAGTGAGACAAACCCATTGTTTGTCCCTCCAACACATATTCCAGAGGAGAAGGCAACACATATTGAGGGTAGGGATACAACCACGAAGTCACATCTTGATGTAGTGTCAAACTTACTCAGTGACACAAGCTTGATGAAGTCGCCGCCTGAATCTGTTCGACCTCTTCAGTTTGAAATTCAAGCAGAAATACATGCTTCCGCTCAAATACGACTGGAAATCCAATCTCTATGCAAGGTTAACCGTAAGTACATGATGTTTATTGATGCTATGCAGCTTAAGTTGGTGGATATGAGTACCAAAGAAGCAAAGTCTCATTAGGTTGCTAAGCTGCCTGTGTTGCAGCTCCTGGGTCGGGCTAACCTTTCTTGAACTGTGTTGAAGTGCTGTCGGATCTGTCTATTATTTTGTCCACCTGTTAACTTCCACTGGTGGTGACCTGCCCAGTTTATGTAATCTGCTGTATGGTTGCCCTTTATTATCACTGGCGGCGAACTTTGATGCCGAAGGGATGTAATATGCTGTAATTTCTTTGTTGTATAGTCTAGGTTTATTCTTGGCCGGTATGCTGTAATTTAGGCCGGAAGGTTCAGTGGATCTTAGTGGAAGTTATGGTGTACCCCTATTATCTACACTACGATCTGCCTACTGTCTCTGCGCTCTCGTTATCATGGTTTGGCAATAAACTTTCTATACAGTATATTATGAACCTATCGTCTGCCAATTATCCTTACATCCGGGGCCCCCAACAGGGAGCTTATTTTTTGTGTATTGTGCCAGAATATATTAATCTACTCACCATATTACAGCACACATGGGCTCTCTCATCAGAATCCAGTGATAGCACACAAGGGTTTACAGAGAGATTCTATTATATTACAATATCCTCTGCATTACAAAGATGATCTCACTACTATTTGTGTTTTCATGCTTTATAGATATTGTACGCAATCACAATGAATATAAGAATGCGCACATTAGATGAATATTGCGGAACAGTTCAATGGGTAACAAACTTGGCATCAAGGGATTGAGGTCCATTGTGGATGCAATGAAACCCACATGCTCTCAACCTATACATTCGTATTTAGAATACGACCCTAATGACTATTATGAGCTCAAGGAGTCAAAGGCTGATGGCATATCCTGTTCACCCAATAAGGTGTCTGTTCACCCAATAAGGCTGATGGCATATCCTGTTCGACCTATACATTTGCACATATCTTGCATAAGGTGTCTTGCATTTCTTTTGCTTCGTTGTGCCGCCATCTCCTTAGTTTACTCATGATATATGTGAAGATTCCATGCCCATCTATTATCAACACCTATTCCATTTGTCGTCATACCATGTTTTTCCATTCAAATGATGTTCTTGTGTTTCAGACATCCAAAAGGAAGAGGGTGACTGTAGAACCTGAAGGAGTACAAACAAAGTCCTTGAAAAAGGTGGTGCTACCGAAGAAATCACATAGCACCCGACGTATATTGGTGATAGAACCAGCGCCGCAAAACCTAGGATATCGCAACTATGCTGGTCGCTGCTTTGCTCTTGTGAGTACCTATTGTCCTATCGCTATCCTTACATTCATACCTCGTGGATTATGTGACATCATTGTGCATTATAGCTTGCTTATCCACTGTTCGCTCCAAATTATCATAACTATATTAATGCCTAAATTAATGTAGAATAAACCCAATGCCTATAAAGAAATTTAGTTCTGCATTGTTCTTGTAAGTATCTGTTGTCGTTCATCATTGTACTTATATTTGTCAGCTAGTTCTTCATGTACAATTAGTAGCTTATTTTCCCTTGTCCTGTATTTTTCTACACATCAGATCATCATTTACTCTTTCCAAAATATTGAATAAAACCAATGTTACTGACGAATTTTAGCTCCGCATTGCTCTTGTCAGTGCTTTCTACCTGTATGCTGTATTTACATTTGTACTCTGCATCTTAAGTTAAATAATCGCCATTTTCTCCTATATTTTCACATCTATATTTACTCTTACAAAATGTAGAATAAAGGAAATACTCTTGAAGAAGAGTGTGTGGTAAACTTCTTGAATTCCCCCCCCAGCAATATGGGCAAGGCCTTTATAGAGCGTGTCTTCACTACTAATGTAGGTTTGTTCTCCTCGAGCCTTCACACTTTGTTGTTTATATTTGGATATCTATGAGTGCAAATGCTGAAGGAAATATGCCCTAGAGGCAACAATAAAGTTATTATTTATTTCCTTATATCATGATAAATGTTTATTATTGATGCTAGAATTGTATTAACAAGAAACTTAGTACATGTGTGAATACATAGACAAACAGAGTGTCACTAGTATGCCTCTACTTTACTAGCTCGTTAATCAAAGATGGTTAAGTTTCCTAGCCATAGACAAGAGTTGTCATTTGATGAACATGATCATATCATTAGAGAATGATGTGGTTGACTTGACCCATCCGTTAGCTCAGCATGATGATCGTTTAGTTTGTTGCTATTGTTTTCTTCATAACTTATACATGTTCCTATGACTATGAGATTATCCAACTCCCGATTACCGGAGGAACACTTTGTGTGCTACCAAACATCACAACATAACTGGGTGATTATAAAGGTGCTCTGCAGGTGTCTCCGATGGTACTT
Organism: Triticum aestivum; assembly: GCF_018294505.1. Lineage (NCBI taxonomy): Eukaryota > Viridiplantae > Streptophyta > Magnoliopsida > Poales > Poaceae > Triticum > Triticum aestivum. Next base: position 240,128,907 of record NC_057803.1, read on the forward strand.
GTTGAGTTGGCATAGATCGAGATTAGGATTTGTCACTCCGATTGTCGGAGAGGTATCTCTGGGCCCTCTCGGTAATGCACATCACTATAAGCCTTGCAAGAAATGCAACTAATGAGTTAGTTGCGGGATGATGTATTACGGAACGAGTAAAGAGACTTGCCAATAACGAGATTGAGTTAGGTACTGAGATACCAACGACCGAATCTCGGGAAAGTAACATACCGATGACAAAGGGAACAACGTATGTTGTTATGTGGTTTGACCGATAAAGATCTATGTAGAATATGTAGGAGTCAACATAAGCATCCAGGTTCCGCTATTGGTTATTGATCGGAGACGTGTCTTGGTCATGTCTACATAGTTCTCAAACCCGTAGGGTCCGCACGCTTAACGTTTGGTGACGATCGGTAATATGAGTTTATGTGTTTTGATGTACTGAAGGTAGTTCGGAGTCCCGGATGAGATCGGGCACATGACGAGGAGTCTCGAAATGGTCAAGATGTAAAGATCGATATATTGGATGACTATATTCGGACATCGGAAAGGTTCCGAGTGATTCGGGTATTTTTCGGAGTACCGGAGATTTACGGGAATTCACCGGGGAGTATATGGGCCTTATTGGGCTTTAGGGGAAAGAGAGAGGGGAGGCTGCACGCCCGCCAAGGCTTAGTCCGAATGGGACTAGGGGGAGGGGCTGCGCCCCCTCCTTCCTTCTCTTCTCTTTTCCTTTTCCTTCTCTCCTACTCCTACTACATGGAAGGGGGGAATCCTACTCCCGGTGGGAGTAGGACTCCCCAGGGCGTGCCCTAGTAGAGGGCCAGCCCTCCCCCTCCTCCACTCCTTTATATACAGGGAGGGAGGCACCCTAGGACACAGAAGTTTATTGTTCCAAGCCGTGTGTAGTGCCCCCCCTCCACCATAATCCACCTCGATCATATCGTAGCGATGCTTAGGCGAAGCCCGTGAAGCTCCCGTGAAGCCCGTGAAGCTCCCGTGAAACATCATCACCGTCATCACGCTGTCGTGCTGACGGAACTCTCCCGTGAAGCTCTGCTGGATCGGAGTTCGTGGGACATCATCGAGCTGAACATGTGCTGAACTCGGAGGTGTCGTGCATTCGGTACTTGGATCAGTCGGATCATGAAGATGTACGACTACATCAACCGCGTTTTCATAACGCTTCCTCTTACGGTCTACGAGGGTATGTATACGATACTCTCCCCTGTCGTTGCTGTGCATCACCATGATCATGTGTGTGCGTAGGTAATTTTTGAAATTACTACGTTCCCCAATAGTGGTATCAGAGCCAGGTTTATGCGTATATGTTATATGCACGAGTGGAACACAAAGGAGTTGTGGGCGTGGGTATATACATATTGCTTTCCGTCACTAGTTGATTCTTGATTCAACGGCATTATTGGATGAGGTAGCCCAGACCGACATTACGCGTACGCTTACGCGAGACTGGTTCTACTGACGTGCTTCGCACACAGGTGGCTAGTGGGTGTCTGTTTCTCCAGCTTTAGTTGAATCGGATTCAATGAACAGGGTTCTTTCTGAAGATCAAAAAGCAATCAATATACTGCATTGTGGTTTTTGATGCATACGTAAGAACGGTTCTTGCTCAGTCCGTAGCAGCCACGTAAAACTTGCAACAACAAAGTAGAGGGCGTCTAACTTGTTTTTGCAGGGCATGTTGTGATGTGATATGGTCAAGACGTGATGAGATATCAATTGTTGTATGAGATGATCATGTTTTGTTGAAGTTACCGGGAACTGGCAGGAGCCTTATGGTTGTCTCTTTATTGCATAAGATGCAAGTGCCATGTGATTGCTTTACTTTATCGCTATGCGATAGCAATAGTTGCAAAAGCAATAGCTGGTGATATGACCATGTGACGACACGTTGATAAAATATCAAGATGATGGAGATCATGGTGTCATGCCGGTAACAATGGAGATCATGACAGTACTTTGGTGAGATCAAAGGCACAAGATGATGATGGCCATATCGTGTAACATATTTTTGATTGGATGTGATGTTTATCCTTTATACATCTTATTTTGCTTAGTTCGGTGGTAGCTTTATAAGATGATCCCTTACTATAAATTTCAAGGTACAAGTGTTCTCCCTGAGTATGCACCGTTGCCAAAGTTCGTTGTGCCGAGACACCAAGTGATGATCGGGTGTGATAAGCTCTACGTTCACATACAACGGGTGCAAGCCAGTTTTGCACACGCAGAAATACTCATGTTAAACTTGACGAGCCTAGCATATGCAGATATGGCCTCGGAACACTGGAGACTGAAAGGTCGAGCGTGAATCATATAGTAGATATGATCAACATAATGATGTTCACCATTGAAAACTACTCCTTCTCACGTGATGATCAGACATGGTTTAGTTGATTTGGATCACGTGATCATTTAGATGACTAGAGGGATGTCTATCTAGGTGGGAGTTCTTAAGTAATATGATTAATTGAACTTAAATTTATCATGAACTTAGTCCTGATAGTATTTGCATATCTATGTTGTAGATCAATAGCTCGCACATAGCTTTCCCGTTTATTTTTGATATGTTCCAAGAGAAAAATAAATTGAAAGATGTTAGTAGCAATGATGTAGATTGGATCCGTGATCTGAGGATTATCCTCATTGCTGCACAGAAGAATTATGTCCTTGATGCACCGCTAGGTGACGGACCTATTGCAGGAGCATATGCAGACGTTATGAACGTTTGGCAAAGCTCGGCATGATGACTACTTGATAGTTTAGTGCACCATGCTTTACGACTTAGAACCGGGACTTCAAAAATGTTTTGAATGCCACAGAGCATATAAGATGTTCCAAGAGTTGAAATTAGTATTTCAGACTCATGCCCATGTCGAAAGGTATGAGACCTTTGACAAGTACTTTGCCTACAAAATGGAGGAGAATAGCTCAACTAGTGAGCATGTGCTCAAAATGTATGAGTGCTACAATCACTTGAATCAAGTGGGAGTTAATCTTCCAGATAAGATAGTGATTGACAGAATTCTCTAGTCACTATCTGTAAGTGCATCTAGTGCCACCCCTAGTTGGTTTTGGAGTATTAACGACAAACCTAGTTGAGGGACTAATGTGTTTGTGAGAATTGCAGGATAACACAGGTAGAAGTCCCTCATTGATTCGGTTTTACTACCAGAGATGACCCCTAAAAATGTATGAAGACATTGAAGTTAAAGGTGGTATATGAAGATATTCACATTGAAGTCTATGACAAGAGAAGACACGATATGAAGCCTATGGAGCTCGAAGACTTAGATCTTTCGTAGTTCTTTTTCTTTTGTGTTGAGTCATAGGAACCACCGTACTATTAAGTGGGGTCCAAGAGAACCAGTCAGAATGACTGAAGTGATGCCTAAACCAAAAACCTATGTCTTCGAGTGAAGACTATGAGAGCGAATCTTGTCCAGAGTCGGACAAGTCAGCTTTGCTTGTAGCCCAAGTAAAGTTGCCGTGTGAGTTTGAAATCTGACCGTTGGAACACGTGTCAGTTCCTTAGTGACCCAGGGTCATTTCGGACAAATCAGGTCGGGTTGCCAAGTGGCTATAAATAGCCCACTCCCTACAACCATAAACGGTTGGCTGCTCAGATTGAAAGTATGGCTTTTGTCGTTTGAGAGCAACCCACCTCGAAGCCTTTGAGAGAGAATTCCTTGCAAGGATAAAGCCCTAACCACCAGAGCCAGAGAGAATTGGGCATCACTTAAGTCTTCTTGTCTGTGTGATCTGAAGACTTATTACACTTGAGGACTGTGCATCCTCCAGCCGGTTAGGCGTCATGTTCTGAGCATCCAAGAGACATTGTGGATTGCCGGTGAATGAAGTCTGTGAAGGTTTGGAGTCTACCTTGAAGACTTACCAGAGTGATTGGGCGAGGTCTATGTGACCTTAGCTCAAGGAGAATACGGTGAGGACAGGGTGTCCTGAGCTACGTGTTCAGGACTGGGTGTCCGGGACTGTGTGTCCTTGGGTTTAAATACCTAGCCGCTCCAACCAGACGTACAGTTGTCACAGCAACTGGAACTGGTCCAACAAATCATTGTCTTCAACGAGTCACCGGTTTCATCTTCACTTCCCTTTACTTACTGTTACTCCTTGTGAAGTCATTGTATGTTTGCACTATCATTTGTCTTCACTAAGTGATTGCGTGTTCTGTTTGGCTTCAAAATATCTTCTTACCTAATCCTTACTACCTAGCTGCTATTAGTCTTTGTGCTTTCACTTCATTGAATACTTGACTATGGTTTGCCTAGTGTAGTCTACCTTCCGCTGCATGGTAATAGGTTTAATTTTATCGTTTGTCTTCAAAACTTCTATGTTCTGAAGACTTTCATAAAAATCGCCTATTCACCCCCCCTCTAGTCGATATAACGCACTTTCACTATCACGAAGTTACTAGAACTTCGTGATGAACTATAATATGCAAGGGATAATGGAAACGATTCCCAAGCTCTTCATGATACGGAAATCGACGAAGGTAGAAATCAAGAAAAGCATCAAGTATTGATGGTTGACAAGACCACTAGTTTCAAGAAAAGGGTAAAGGGAAGAAGGGAAACTTCAAGAAGAACAGCAAGCAAGTTGCTGCTCAAGTGAAGAATCCCAAGTCTAGACCTAGGCCTAAGACTAAGTGCTTCTACTGCAAAGGGACTGGTATCTGGAAGTAGAACTACCGCAAGTATTTGACGGATAAGAAGGATGGCTAAGTGAACAAAGGTATATTTGATATACATGTTATTGATGTGTACTTTACTAGTGTTTATAGCAACCCCTCAGTATTTGATACTAGCTCAGTTGCTAAGATTAGTAACTCAAAACGGGAGTTGCAGAATGAACATAGACTAGTAAAGGGTGAAGTGACGATGTGTGTTGGAAGTGGTTCCAAAATTTATATGATCATCATCGCACAATCCCTATACTTTTGGGATTAGTGTTGAACCTAAAATAAATGTTATTTGCTATTTGCATTAAGCATGAATATGATTGGATCATGTTTATTGCAATACGGTTATTCATTTAAGTCAAAGAATAATTGTTGTTCTATTTACATGAATAAAAGCTTCTATGGTCATACACTCAATATGAATGGTTTATTGAATCTCGATTGTTGTGCTACACATATTCATAATATTGAAGCCAAAAGATGCAAAGTTAATAATGATAGTGCAACTTATTTGTGGCACTGCTATTTAGGTCATATTGGTGTAAAGCGCATGAAGAAACTCCATGCTGATGGGTTTTTGGAACCACTTGATTATGAATCACTTCATGCTTGCGAACCATGCCTCATGGGCAAGATGACTAAGACTCCATTCTCTGGAACAATGGAGCGAGCAACTGACTTATTGGAAATAATACATACTGATGTATGCGGCCCGATGAGTGTTCAGGCTCGCAGCAGGTATCGTTATTTTCTGACCTTCCGAGATGATTTGAGCAGATATGGGTATATCTACTTGATGAAACATAAGTCTGAAACATTTGAAAAGTTCAAAGAATTTCAGAGTGAAGTGGAAAATCATCGTAACAAGAATATAAAGTTTCTGCGATCTGATCGTGGAGGAGAATATTTGAGTTACGAGTTTGGTCTTCATTTGAAACAATGCAGAATAGTTTCGCAACTCATGCCACCTGGAACACCATAGCGTAATGGTGTGTCTGAACGTCATAACCATACTTTATTAGATATGGTGCGATCTATGATGTCTCTTACCAATTTATCACTATCATGTCGGGTTTATGCATTAGAGACAGCTGCATTCACGTTAAATAGGGCACCATCTAAATCTACTGAGACGACACCATATGAACTATGGTTTGGCTAGAAACCTAACCTGTTGTTTCTTAAAGTTTGGGGCTGCGATGCTTATGTGAAAAAGTTTCAACCTGATAAGATCGAACCCAAATCTAAGAAATGTGTCTTCATAGAATACCCAAAGGAAACTGTTGGGTACACATTCTATCACAGATCCAAAGGCAAGATCTTTGTTGCTAAAAGTGGATCCTTTCTAGAGAAGGAGTTTCTCTCGAAAGAAGTGAGTGGGAGGAATGTAGAACTTGATGAGGTAATTGTACCTTCTCCCAAATTGGAAAGTAGTTCATCACAGAAATCAGTTCTAGTGATCTCTACACCAATTAGTGAGGAAGCTAATGATGATGATCATGAAACTCCAGATCAAGTTACTACCGAACCTCGTAGGACAACCAGAGTATGGTCTGTACCAGAGTGGTACGGTAATCCTTTCTGGAAGTCATGTTACTAGACCATGACGAACCTACGAACTATGAGGAAGCAATGATGAGCCCAGATTCCGCGAAATGGCTTGAGGCCATGAAATCTGAGATGGGATCCGTGTATGAGGACAAACTATGGACTTTGATTGACTTGCCCGATGATCGGTGAGTCATTAAGAATAAATGGATCTTCAAGAGGAAGACGGACGCTGATAGTAGTGTTACTATCTACAAAGCTCGAATTGTCGCAAAATGTTTTCGACAAGTTCAAGGTGTTGACCATGATGAGATTTTCTCACTCGTATCGATGCTTAAAAGTCTGTCCGAATCATGTTAGCAGTTGCCGCATTTTATGAAATCTGGCAAATGGATGTCAAAACTATATTCCTCCATGGATTTATTAAAAGAAGAGTTGTATATGATGCAACCAGAAGGTTTTGTCGATCCTAAAGGTGCTAACAAAGTGAGAAAGCTCCAGCGATCCATCTATGGACTGGTGCAAGCATCTCGGAGTTGGCATGTATGCTTTGATAAAGTGATCAAAGCATATGGTTTTATACAGACTTGCAGTGAAGCCTGTATTTACAAGAAAGTGAGTGGGAGAACTACAACATTTCTGATAAGTATATGTGAATGACATATTGTTGATCGGAAATAATGTAGAATTTTCTGGAAAGCATAAAGGAGTGTTTGAAAAGAGTTTTTCAAAGAAAGACCTTGATGAAGTTGCTTACACATTGAGCATCAAGATCTATAGAGATAGATCAAGATGCTTGATAAGTTTTTTCAATGAGTACATACCTTGATAAGATTTTGAAGTAGTTCAAAATGGAACAGTCAAAGAAGGAGTTGTTGCCTGTGTTGCAAGGTGTGAAGTTGAGTAGAGACTCAAAACCCGACCATGAAAGAAAATAGAAAGAGAATGAAAAGTCAATCCCTATGCCTCAGCCATAGGTTCTATAAAGTATGCTATGCTGTTTACCAGTCCTATTGTATACCTTAGCATTTTTCTGGCAAGGGAGTATAATAGTGATCTAGGAGTAGATCACTGGACAATGGTCAAAATTATCCTTAGAGGACCAAGGAAATATTTCTTGATTATGGATGTGATAAAAGAGATCGTCGTAAAGAGTTACATCGATGCAAGCTTTTTACATTGATCTAGATGACTCTAAGTCTCGATCTAGATACATATTGAAAGTGGGAGCAATTAGCTAGAGTAGCTCCGTGTAGAGCATTATAGACATAGAAATTTGTGAACTACATACGGATCTGAATGTTGCAGACCCATAGACTAAACTTCTATCACAAGCAAAACATGATCACTCTTTGAGTATTAATCACATAGCGATGTGAACTAGATTATTGACTCTGGCAAACGCTTTGGGTATTAGTCACATGGAGATGTGAACTAATCATATAAAGATGTGAACTAGATTATTGACTCTAGTGCAAGTGGGAGACTGAAGCAAATATTCCCTAGAGGCAATAATAAAGTTATTATTTATTTCCTTATATCATGATAAATGTTTATTATTCATGCTAGAATTGTATTAACCAGAAACTTAGTACATGTGTGACTACATAGACAAATAGAGTGTCACTAGTATGCCTCTACTTGACTAGCTCGTTAATCAAAGATGGTTAAGTTTCCTAGCCATGGACAAGAGTTGTCATTTGATGAACGGGATCACATCATTAGAGAATGATGTGATTGACTTGACCCATCCGTTAGCTTAGCACGATGATCATTTAGTTTGTTGCTATTGCTTTCTTCATAACTTATACATGTTCCTATGACTATGCGATTGTGTAACTCCCGATTACCGGAGGAACACTTTGTGTGCTACCAAATGTCACAACGTAACTGGGTGATTATAAAGGTGCTCTACAAGTGTCTCCGATGGTACTTGTTGAGTTAGCATAGATCGAGATTAGGATTTGTCACTCCGATTGTCGGAGAGGTATCTCTGGGCCCTCTCGGTAATGCACATCACTATAAGCCTTGCAAGAAATGCAACTAATGAGTTAGTTGCAGGATGATGTATTACAGAATGAGTAAAGAGACTTGCCAGTAACGAGATTGAGCTAGGTATTGAGATGCCGATGATTGAATCTCGGGCAAGTAACATACCGATGACAAAGGTAACAACATATGTTGGTATGTGGTTTGACCGATAAAGATCTTTGTAGAATATGTAGGAGCCAATATGAGCATCCAGGTTCCGCTATTGGTTATTTACCGGTGACGTGTCTCGGTCATGTCTACATAGTTCTCGAACCCGTAGGGTCCGCACGCTTAACGTTCGGTGACGATCGGTAATATGAGTTTATGTGTTTTGATGTACCGAAGGTAGTTCAGAGTCCTGGATGAGATCGGGACATGACGAGGAGTCTCGAAATGGTTGAGAGGTAAAGATCGATATATTGGACGACTATATTCGGACATCGGAAAGGTTCCAAGTGATTCGGGTATTTTTCGGAGTACGGGAGAGTTACGGGAATTCGTTGGGGAGTATATGGGCCTTATTGGGCTTTAGGGGAAACAGAGAGGGGAGGCTGCACACCACCCAAGGCTTAGTCCGAATTGGACTAGCGGGAGGGGCTGCGCCCCCTCCTTCCTTCTCTTCTCTTTTCCCTTTCCTTCTCTCCTACTCCAACTACATGGAAGGGGGGAATCCTACTCCCGGTGGGAGTAGGACTCCCCAGGGCGCGCCATAGTAGAGGGACGGCCCTCCCCCTCCTCCACTCCTTTATATATGGGGGAGGGGGGCACCCTAGGACAAACACGTTTATTGTTCCAAGCCGTGTGCGGTGCCCCCCTCCACCGTAATCCACCTTGATCATATTGTAGCGGTGCTTAGGCGAAGCCCTACGTCGGTAGCAACGTCATCACGCTGTCGTGCTGACGGAACTCTCCCATGAAGCTCTGCTGGATCGGAGTTCATGGGACGTCATCAAGCTGAATGTGTGCTGAACTCGGAGGTGCCGTGCATTCGGTACTTGGATCGGTCGGATCGTGAAGACGTACGACTACATCAACCACGTTCTCATAACGCTTCCGCTTACGATCTACGAGGGTACATAGACAATACTCTCCCCTCTTGTTGCTGTGCATCACCATGATCTTGCGTGTGTGTAGGATTTTTTTTAAATTACTACGTTCCCCAACAAATGTTATTTATTTTTGTTGTCTGCATCAAATTGCTTGTTAAAAGTTAATAAAGTAGAAGTACATAAACATAAGTTTGTCCTTCTCAATTTCAGTCTTTTGTTGTACAATCTAGTTCCTTATTCATACCATGTAAATTAAACTAAACATAGCAAGTTATCTTCTTTAGCACTATGTGTATGCTTGTGTTCTTGATCTAATCCAGTGGTGTGGTGAGACTACCAACAACAGCACAATGTCATATCCTGCTATGTATCAACTATGAACAATGCCATATTATACTAACTGTGTCTCTTTATTTACCAATCTTAAATGGTATAAGTTGACAATGCACTCACCATTCATGCTTATACGTTGCTTAGAACTACATCTATGCTTGTGTTCTTGATCTGTAATCCAGTGGTCTGGTGAAGCTGGCCACTCCTGCACAATGCCATTTCCTCCCGTCTTAACTATGAACAATGCCTAGTATGTTAATGCTATTTTAAATTGTGTCTCTTTATTTCTGACAAAGAAATGAGATGAATTGACAACGCTGATGCTTATACGTGCAAAACCTGTTATCTACCTACTTGTTTCTCTTTCAGGGTGACAACACTGCTGCTAGGAAGAACTGCCACAATGATAGTGAGACGAACCCATTGTTTGTCCCTCTAACACATATTCCAAAGAAGAAGGCAACACATATTGAGGGTAGGGATACAATCACGAAGTCACATCTTGATGTAGTGTCAAATTTACTGAGTGACACAAGCTTGACGAAGTCGCCGCCTGAATCTATTTGACTTCTTCAGTCTGAAATTCAAGCAGAAATACATGCTTCCGCTCAAATACGACTAGAACTCCAAACTCTATGCAAGATTAACCGTAAGTACATGATGTTTATTGATGCTATGCAGCTTAAGTTGGTGGATATGAGCGCCAAAGAAGCGCAGTCTCATCAGGTTGCTAAGCTACCTGTGCTGCAGCTCCTGGGATGGCTAACCTTTCTTGAACTGTGTTGAAGTGCTGTCGGTTCTGTCTATTATTTTGTCCGCCTATTAACTTCCACTAGTGGCGACCTTCCCAATTTATGTAATCTGCTGTATGGTTGCCCTTTATTATCACTAGCGGCGAACTTCGATGCTGAGGGGATGTAATATGCTATAATTTCTTTGTTGTATAGTCTAGGTTTATTCTTGGTCAGTATGCTATAATTTAGGCCGGAAGGTTCTGTGGATTTCAGTGTTGTCAGTCTTTAGGCCGGCCCATTACTCATATGGGCCAATGTCTGGGCATATAATCATCTTGGGCCATTAGCAGGTCTAAACCTACAGTTGTTTCCCGCCTTTAAGAGGCCGAGTAAAGTTCTGTCCAGCTAGGCCAAAGAATACCATGGGCTTTTAACACGCTAAAACCTAGATTGGGCTAGCGTTGAGCTAAAAAATTCATGGCCCAATACAGGCCGAAACTACCTAAGGCCCATGTGTGGGCCAAATAGGACGAGCAGTTAACAGGCCAAAATATATCTTGGGCCTATTTGGCCCAATAAAATTATGGGCTTTAAGCAGGCCGATATCTATGCGGGCCATAGGCCTAAAAGTGTCACAGTCCATTATCAGATGGGCTTTAAGCAGGCCGGATTCTACGCGGGTTGTAATTAGGCCCAACTTTTACGTGGGCCATTAACAGGCCGATAGGCCAGTTGGGCTGAAATTTATCCACGAAGACTACGGGCCGTTAAGAGGCCTAAAGTTACTTCGAACAAGAAATAGCCCAGTTTTTGCATGCGCCGCTAAATGGCCTAAAGTTAAACGATTCGACAACGTCCTAGATGCACCATCGGCCGCTAACAGGCCGAAACTATTATCGGGCCGAACTGGTAAACGAGCATTTAACACGCTGAAATACAAACCTGTCTTAGTATGGGCCCAAAAGAACAATGGCCTGTTAATAGGCCTGATCCAATATGGGCCGTAATTTGGCCCAAAACACGACAAGCTATGAACGGGCCTGATCTAGTATGGGCCTCTATTTGACCCAAAACATGGCAGGCTGTTAACGGGCTAGCCCACTAGTGTGTGAAAAAACATGGCGGGCCTTTAGCTGGGCCGACCTTTTCACCGGAATGGGCCTCTGTTGGGCAGTGCCACGTGTCGACGTATCATAGGCGCCTCCTATCCAATGAGTGGACGACATCTGTCCGAACGTTGAGCCAACACGTGTTTCCTCCAGCCAATGAGAATTTTACACGTGGAAAATCCCCATTGGTCCGAGCTGTTAATGGGTTATTGGATCCAAAACTAGACCCGATAGCTTAACGGCGACCCGATACGATCGATGCCACGTGTCGGTCACCCTTGACGAAAGAACTTCTATGACATGCGATTTTTCATCATGGAAGTGGATACTTCCGTGATGATAATTTTGGTAATGTAATGGAACACTTCTACGACAGCATAGATATGACTATCTTGATTCTGTCATAAAATCATCATGGATGTACATGCATGATAGAAAACGTGACCTACTGTGACAAACATGTATCGTCATAGAAGTGTGTTTTTTTTGTGCTGGTGCCACCTTGGGTTTATGACTAGTCATGTCGGCTCGGGTTCTCTGTCATATGGATGCTAGCAACACTATCATATACATGAGTAAGGTAAGGTGGCACCCGTGGGGATACCATGCGTGAGGCCGCAAAGTGATATGATGTGTTACATGCTAGATCGTGTGACTTAGGATCGGGGTCCCAACAAAAAGAGAGGGGATTTCGTCCACCCTTGGCAAGGTGGGACTAAGATAACTCCCGGTTCGTTTCCGCTACATTTTGGAATCAAACGAATTTTTTTCTGTCATGCTTATGACACTTCTACGACGATAATTGTGACAAAACCTGGTATTATCGTAGATGTGGTGGGGTCCTACTTCTATGACAAAAAATCATGATAGAAAATGGGATTTTTGTCTTGGGCGGGCCGGAGACGTAGCTGCATGACATTCTCTGGGCCGTCCATGACGGAAAAAACCGTGGTAGAAGCGAGGGCGAGGAAAATATCGGGGGACTTCCCGGTTATGGTGGGTGGTCGGGGGCCGAGTGATGCGCGTTTCTCTTGTATGTACGCGTGTGTGTGCGAGGCCTTGGGCTCTAACTGAACTCAAGCGAGGCGTTGGGCTCTAACTCAACCTGAGCGATTGCACTAGCTACGTTACTGAACCCGAGCAATCGATCCCTTACTGTTAACTAAACCCGACTGACTCCTTCGCTACTGCTGCTAACTGAAGCCGATCAATCCTGCCTCTGGATGAACAGTGAGCGTTGTTGGGGGGGGTTGGATGAACAGTTCCCGATGGGGGGTGGATGAACAGGACGCCGTGGTGTTGCCTCTGGATGAACAGGACCCCGATCGATCAAGCCGGTTGGGGGGGTGGATGAACAGGACCCTGTGGAGGGCTGGTTGAACAGTAGCCGGTGGAGGGCTGGTTGAACAGTAGCCGGTGGAGGGCTGGTTGAATAGTAGGCGGTGGAGGGCTGGATGAACTGTAGCCCATGGAGGAGTGGTTGAACAGGACCCTGTAGAGAGGGCTGGTTGAACAGTAGCCGGTGGAGGAGCGCGCGGTGGAGGCTGGATGAACAGGAGCCCGTGGATGAACAGTCGCAGGTGGAGGCTGGAGGAGGTCGACGGTGGAGATGAACAATATCCCGTGGAGTCCCGTTTTGTGGTATGCCACACCCCTCCCAATGAACAGGACCCCCGTTTCGACCGTAGCGCTCCAACACAAGTCCGTTTCCTCCGTTTTGCGGTACGCCACACCCCTCCCGATCAACAGGACTCCGTTTCGACCGTAGGAGGTCCAAGAGAAGTCCGTTTCCTTCGTTTTGCGGTACGCCTGACCCCTCTCGATGAACATGACCTATTTCAACCATGGCCGGTCGAACACAAGGCTGTTTCATCCGATCTACGGTACGCCAGGCCTCGTTTCCATCGGCTATTCCGTCCAAGCCGGTTGGCTCTCGATGAACATGACAATGCATTCTGTTTCAACCCAGCCGGTTGACTCCCCATGAACACGATGATAGCGCAACTTCTCTGTTTCGACCCAGCCATGAACACGAGCCATGGCCATACGTATGCGCGAGTAGGCATTTGAGACCCCGCCCGTATGTACACACGTGGCCGTCTTTTCTTTCTTCAACCCAGGCCGCTGTACGTACGTAGACATGCTACGTGCGCGCCTCTACTACGACACGTGTGCGCCTATACTACAACACGTGCCCTTCCTTACACGGCCACGGTTTATTGCTGCAGCCTGCAGACAGACCGATCATATGTACATACACGTTCGCGACCAGAATGACAACGCTACGTACGCTTCGACCAGGTGGGTCCTGACTGTCAGGCACTTCCTTCCATGTGAAGATGTAGCTGGTGGGTCCCAGCGGTCAAGGGAAACATTTTTTTCATGAAATACAGTGGCCCGTCCGGTGGGTCCCTACTGTCAGGTGGAGGAATAATTATTTTGCGCATAATAATGAGGCACTTCCTTGCTGTTGTCGTGGACCCAGCTGTCAGCCTCTCCACGTACAATACTGGTCCGATGGAAGTCATTCCTTGACCACGTTGACCACGCCGCGCCGAGAGCACCAGGGCGGTGGATGACGGCGAGGCCTAGGAAGGGGACGATGCGAAGCCGGGGAAGACGCGGCAGTGGAGGCCCATGCGGAGGGGAGTACGTGGGTTGACTTCTTCGGCTGCGGTGTGAGGCTGCCGTCGCGGCAGGGCCTGGCCAGCGGTGGGAGTAGTAGGGGGCGGTGAGGCCCCCGTGGCAGCATAGCCGGCCACGGGAGGCAAGTGCATGTGGTTGTTTGGACGACTGGAGCAAGAATATTAGAGGTTGAAGAAGCAGGACGACCGTTGGATGTTAACAATCCAACGGTCACTGGTGATAGAATCGTTTGTTGAGTAAGTTGACAAAGTCCTCCGTCCGTGTCAACTTAGTAGGCCCACAAGTCAGGCTCCCACTATGGTGGGTCCCAGCTAGCAGGGGGAGTATTCATTTTTTTTGCTAAATAAGAAGGCACTTCCTTGCGTGCGAAGATATAGCTGTTGGGTCCGAGCTGTCAGTGGGAGTATTCATTCTTTTTGGCGTAATAAGGAGGTACTTCCTTGCGTGCGGCCATGGACCATGTGGGTCCCAGCTGTCAGCCTCTCCATGTACATCCCTCTTCTAATGTTGTCATTTGTTGACAATGTTGACCATGCCGTGCCGAGAACACCAGCGCGATGGACGACAACGAGACCCAGGAAGGGAATGACCCGGAGGCGGCGAAGCCACAACAGTGGAGGGATGTGGGTGAGTAGAGGGATGGCCTGGCCAGTGGTGGGAGTAGTAGGGGGATGTGAGGCCTGCGCGGCAGCACAACCGTCTATGTGAGGCGGGATCAGGCGGTCCCGTCGGCGCTGGATTTGCAGGCTGGAGCAATAAGATCAAAGATTGAAGAAACACGACGGCCGTTGTATTGACATCCAACGGTTACGTTTGCTAGAACCGTTTGTTGACGTATATAAAGTAAAAAAATCTTGCATACGCGTCAACCTAATAGGCCCACAAGTCAGACCATTCTCTATTTTTTAATAATTTATATATAGCTCATTGCAACTTCTTATGCAATTTATTGCAGTCCGTATTTTTGTTGGCTAGGGCTAGGGTTAAAAATTTGAACGAAATTTCACATATTTCTATGGGTTCCAAACTATTTTTAATACCGAAATGTTGAGCCAGATTTAAAGTACTTTGAAGATATATTTAAATTAGATTAAAGCCGAGTGAAATAGGAATCTGAAAATGTGAAAAAATTCAGAAATTATAAAGTAATTGCCAATTTTTCATATGTTTTTATATTTACAACCTGTCGGCGTTCTGGGAACGGGGGTCCCCACACTTTCCTGCCTGCGGCACGCGGCGTGGCACCACCAGCGGACCTGGACGGCCCACCTTCACCAACAAACACTCAGGACCCTCGTGAGGGGCCAAGGCTCGCGAGGCGGAGGACGCAAGACCTCCTCAGGGGCGGCCTCACCAGGCTGGCTCACGAGGGGCAGAGATCAAGGCAAGGGACACCTCGCGAGGTTTGTGTGACACCCAAGCCAGGACGACTGCAGCCAGGCGGGCGCCAGCGCGTGCAGTGTCCTCGCATCCGTGCAGAGTCCCGAGGCATCAGGCAAAGGTTTCCATATCGGTGCAACAAGACCAAGACCAGCAGGACGGTAGGATGGAGGTCACCATGGAGCCCAAGATGGTGTCACCACCAGAGCCTTTGGCAGGCGAAGACTACTTTTGTTAGATAGCTTGTACTAGTTGCCCCCCTTCAAATTGGCCGTTGTGGGATCCCTTCCCGCCTAGTATGTGGGAACAGGACCACATACTCTATATATAGGACTAGCCACCACCGTAGGGAGGCATCTGATTCGGATCTGACCAACTCATCCGAGATAGCATCAACTCACCAAGCACAAGAAAATCCCTCCTCAGGAGGCTGTTCTTCCCTTGTAAATGTTCATCCTCAGCCCAAGAGGCAATCCACCACACCACACTGGAGTAGGGTATTACACCACAACGGTGGCCCGAACCAGTATAAATCTTGTGTCTCGTGTTCTTTGGGTTCGTCGAGCTAGGCCGTGAGATCATGCGGGGTGTGCGAGCTAGAGAGCGGGAGAGATCTTTGTGCGCACCCAAGTGTTCGAACCTCAAGGGTTTTGCCTGAACCCGAAATCCGGCATTTGGCGCGCCAGGTAGGGGTGCGCTTAAGCTTTCCTCTTCGTTAATCCGTTCTCTGCCACTCCACCAAGTTCATGGACGACGCTCGTCGGGCCCGTGCTGAGCGCTGGGCCGCTCTCGCCACCCGCGTTGCTCAGACAGCCCTTGTCAGCGGACCTCCCCGTCATTCTCCGTCACCCGCCGCCAACGCCGCTACCGGCCCGGAGGGAAACTAGCAGCAAACCCCGTCACTGACTTCGGCCGACTCATCATCTCACGCTCGCCGCGCACCCACGGACGCGCAGGCCGCGCTGCTCATGGCACACGAGCTCCTGGGCTACCGCCTAGTCAACAACCTCTACGAGGACTCGTTGGACCACATCGCCGGGGCTCTCCTGCACCATCCCTCTTGCTGCCTCACCTGCCCCCGGCTGCAGGCGATGTGGCTCACGGAGCGCCTCCGCCTCCTCAGCACCAAGATGGCGCCCTCGCGTCGAGGCGTGCGGCTCAGGAAGCACCTCCGCCTCCTCCGCGTCAATACGGCATCCTCGCTCCAAGATGTGTAGTCCCACGGCATGACCCACCACATCGTGTGCCCGCGCACGAAGAAAGAAGTTGCCAAGAAATCCCCATCCGCAAGAAAATGCTCCACCGCTTCCAGCACCGCCACGTCAGGATCGCTTGCCACGGCAGGGCCATGCGCCACTCGCCATGGCGGTGCAGGGACGCCAAGATCAAGCTCTGCCTCCACGACGTGCCCTGGTGGCCATGGCAGGCTGCCGCGCCTTCACTCCCAAGCTGCATAGCGTCGTCTGGCCGGGCAAGTTCAAGCCAGATCTGCCTCCTTGCTATGATGACACCCCCGACCCTCCAGAGTTCTTGCAGCTCTACAAGCTGAGCATCGAGGCGGCCAACGGCGATGAAAAGGTCATGGCGAACTGGTTTCCCATGGCTCTCAAGGACGGCGCTCGCTCATGGCTCCTGAACCTGCCCCCAGGCTCGATCTCCTCATGGGATGAGATGTGCGACCACTTCATCGCCAACTTCCAAGGCACTCGTGACTGCCCCCCGGTCGCGGGTGACCTACGCCGCATCAAGCAACAACCGAGAGAAACCCTACAGAAGTACATCCAGCACTTCAACAACGCACGTATCAAGATCCCCAAGGTGACGGACGAGGCCATCATCTCGGCGTTTTCCGACAGCGTCCGTGACATCAAGATGAAGGAGGGGCTCACCATCCATGAGGAGTTGTGCACGACTTTGGAGCTGTTCAACATAGCAACCAAGTGTGCAAGAGCTGGGGAGGGGCGTCTCTCCCTCCTCGAGCTCCCCGCTGCGGACCCAGAGGAGAAGAAGACCAAGGTCAAGGACGTGAAGCGCAAAGGGGTGGCCGTACTCGTAGCAGAACTAGACACCAAGCGCGGCCGAGATCTTCCTGAGTCGTCCAAGGGCAGCCGTACTTTCTGCGCCTTCCACAACGTGCGCACCTACAACACCAACGATTGTCAAGAGCTCAGGGCCATTCAAGATGGATGCTTCGGTCGACGCCCCGAGTGCAACGACCAGTCCTACGGCCAAGGAGGTGGATGAGGTGGAGGACGCTGGGACGACTGCGACCCTCGCCAGGAGAGGCACGACCAGCCTCGCGAGGATCGTTGGCAGGAACAACCTCGTGAGGGCGCCTGGAGGGACCAGCCTCGCGAGGACCGTCCTCAAGGCAACCCTGGTCTCCCTCCACTGCCGCCGCCAAGGAGGAACATTGACCATCAGCAGGACGAAGGGGCTGGGGGCTTCCAGGATCCACGTGTTATCTCCTGCATCTTGGGTGGTGCTCAGGCCCCAGCTTCCCTGCATATCTTCAAGCAGTTCTCTCGCGAGGTGAATGCAGCCCTCCCCAAGCTCGAGGCTACGCGCCCGCTTAGGTGGTCCAAGTACGCCATCACCTTTAGCTCCGCAGACCAGCTCAAGTGTGCGGCAACCGCTAGCGTCCTCTCGATGCTCTGTTCACCCGTCATCAGCAATGTCCAAGTCACCAAGACCCTCATCGACGGTGGCGCAGGGCTTAGTGTCCTATCCGCCGAGACGTTTGACAGCCTTCAAGTGCCATACGATCAGCTCCAGCCCACCAAGCCTTTCTCAGGAGTAACTGACGGCTCCACCACCCCGATAGGGCAAGTTCGTCCCCCTGTCACCTTCGGTCAGTGCAACGACTACCACACCGAGCTCGTCGACTTTGACGTCGCCCACATCCGCCTGTCGTACACGCCATCCTCGGGTACCCAGCGCTGACCAAATTCATGGCAGTCACCCACCATGGCTACAACGTCCTCAAGATGCCGGGAAGCGGCGGAATCATCATAGTCCCCTAGGAAGAAAGAGACACGGTGTGCTCCCTCAAGCGCGCCTTCCAAGTTGCAGCAGTCGAAGACCCTAATAGCGCATATGTGTAGTACCCTCCTAGGGCCAACCCCAAGAAGAAGAAGCTGCTACTCTGCACTGGACCTCAGGGAAGCCGTGCTTCCAGCGGTGCCACCTCAGGATCGGTGCCCGCACCTGGCGCGCCTCCCTCCCTCGCATAGGGAGGCGCGCCCGGCGCCCTCCTCGGGCAGGGCTCGGGATCTCTCTTCCGGAGGGCCTCAGACCTGGCCAACATCACGAGCGAGGTGCTCAGGCACCTCGTGGAGGCGTGCTTCGCGGCATGTTTCCCTCAGGAGGACACTGGGCATGGAGCGCATGGCACTCAGGAATTCATCACCAACACCACTCAGGAGCTTCAGGAAGCTAGAGCAATGCGCGGCGACCGCCGCCCACTTGGCGCTGCTCCCCATCCAGGCGAGGGTGGTGAGCTACGCGCCTGCATTGACATCCCAGGGCTCAACGGGGCCGCATCTCAAGAGCGCCGCGTGCTAGACGGTGTGAGGGTCCACCTCATAGCTACGTTCGCATGCCATTCTGCCTGCCGAGCATAGCAGCCGCCTTCCAGCGCAACCCATGGAGCATCCTGGCAGGTCAGGAGGCCAGGCATCACGTAGTCCTGGTAGAGATGGAGACGGTCCTCAGGAGGCCACCTGAGCCTCCAGAGCCTCCCGAGGCT
Organism: Triticum aestivum; assembly: GCF_018294505.1. NCBI lineage: Eukaryota > Viridiplantae > Streptophyta > Magnoliopsida > Poales > Poaceae > Triticum > Triticum aestivum. The sequence continues at coordinate 240,148,196 of NC_057803.1, forward strand.
CAGGGTCTCGACGACTCGTGAGGAGCGACTTCCTCGCTACATGTCTTCAGCTACCCCGACACTCCTTCGACAACCAAACCAGGTGACATTTTCCAAGTTCATTCAGCTGGGAGCGCCCCCTGGGTTGCATTATTCCTAGGCCGCGTGGGTCCGTCCCTGTGGCATGTATCCGCTTGCATCTGTAGTTCACCCTGCTGGGGCGCCCCTCGGGCTGCATCATCCCCAGGCCGATCGGGTCCAACCCAACGGCATGTATCGTTCTCTCATTTACCTAAGCCAGTTGCTTTTCATGCATAATACTATCTATGGTCATCACCTACTTGATTGTCATGCACCATGGGAGCCGCATGATATCTCTTGAGCACTGCATTGGTTTTCCCCGAAGGGGAAGGGATGATGCAGCAAAGTAGCGTAAGTATTTCCCTCAGTTTTTGAGAACCAAGGTATCAATCCAGTACGAGGCTATGCGCCAGTCCCTCATACCTGCACAAAACAAATAAATCCTCGCAACCAACGCGATAAGGGGTTGTCAATCCCTACACAGCCACTTACGAGAGTGAGATCTAATAGATATGATAAGATAATATTTTTGGTATTTTTGTGATAAAGATGCAAAGTAAAATAAAAGAAAAGCAAAAAAGCAAAGGAAATAACTAAGTATTGGGAGATTAATATGATGAAGATAGACCCGGGGGCCATAGGTTTCACTAGTGACTTCTCTCAAGAGCATAAGTATTCTACGGTGGGTGAACAAATTACTGTTGAGCAATTGACAGAATTGAGCATAGTTATGAGAATATCTAGGTATGATCATGTATATAGGCATCACGCCCGAGACAAGTAGACCGACTCCTACCTGTATGTACTACTATTACTCCACTCATCGACCGCTATCCAGCATGCATCTAGAGTATTAAGTTAATGAAAACAGAGTAACGCCTTAAGCAAGATGACATGATGTAGAGTGATAAACTCATGCAATATGATGAAAACCCCATCTTGTTATCCTCGATGGCAACAATACAATACGTGCCTTGCTGCCCCTACTGTCACTGGGAAAGGACACCGCAAGATTGAACCCAAAGCTAAGCACTTCTCCCATTGCAAGAAAGATCAATCTAGTAGGACAAACCAAACTGATAATTCGAAGATACTTGCAAAGATAACCAATCATACATAAAAGAATTCAGAGAAGATTCAAATATTGTTCATAGATAGACTTGATCATAAACCCACAATTCATCGGTCTCAACAAACACACTGCAAAAAGAAGATTACATCGAATAGATCTCCACAAGAGAGGGGGAGAACATTGTATTGAGATCCAAAAAGAGAGAAGAAGCCATCTAGCTAGTAACTATGGACCCGTAGGTCTGAGGTAAACTACTCACACTTCATCGAAGGGGCAGTGGTGATGATGTAGAAGCCCTCCATGATCGATGCCCCCTCCGGCGGAGCTCCGGAACAGGCCCCAAGATGGGATCTCGTGGATACAGAAAGTTGCAGTGGTGGAATTAGGGTTTTGGATCTGTATCTGATCGTTTGGGGTACG
>NC_057803.1:240150068-240181992 GCF_018294505.1 Triticum aestivum
GGGGGGGGGGGGTAGGCGTGCCCCCCTACCTCGTGGCCTCCTCTTTTGTTTCTTGACGTAGGGTCTAAGTCCCCTGGATCACGTTCGGTGAGAAAATCACGTTCCTGAAGGTTTCATTCCATTTGGACTCCGTTTGACATTCCTTTTCTCCAAAACCCTGATATAGGCAAAAAACAACAATTCTGGGCTGGGCCTCCGGTTAATAGGTTAGTCCCAACAATAATATAAAAGTGGATAATAAAGCCCAATAATGTCCAAAATAGTAGATAATATAGCATGGAGCAATAAAAAATTATAGATACGTTGGAGACGTATCAAGCATCCCCAAGCTTAATTCCTGCTCGTCCTCGAGTAGGTAAATGATAAAAACAGAATTTTTGATGCGGAGTGCTACTTGGCATAATTTTAATGTAATTCTTCTTAATTGTGGTATGAATATTCAGATCCGAAAGATTCAAGACAAAAGTTCATATTGACATAAAAATAATAATACTTCAAGCATACTAACAATGCAATTATGTCTTCTCAAAATAACATGGCCAAAGAAATTTCATCCCTACAAAATCATATAGTTTAGTCATGCTCCATTTTCATCACACAAGAATGCTCTCATCATGCACAACCCCGATGACAAGCCAAGCAATTGTTTCATACTTTAGTAATCTCAAACCTATAAACTTTCATGCAATATATGAGCGCGACCATGGACATAGCACTATGGGTGGAATAGAATATAATGAGGGGGTTTATGTGGAGATGATAAAAAGGAGAAAGTATCACATCAACGAGGCTAATCAATGGGATATGGAGATGCCCACCGATTGATATGCATGCAAGGAGTAGGGATTGCCATGCAACAGATGCACTAGAGCTATAAATGTATGAAAGCTCAACAAAATAAACTAATTGGGTGTGCATCCAACTTGCTTGCTCACGAAGACCTAGAGAACTTGAGGAGGCCCATTGTTGGAATATACAAGCCAAGTTCTATAATGAAAATTCCCACTAGTATATGAAAGTGACAAAACAAGAGACTCTCTATCATGAAGATTACGGTGCTACTTTGAAGCACAAGTGTGGCAAAGGATAGTAACATTGTCCCTTCTCTCTTTTTCTCTCATTTTTTTATTTAGCCTTTTCTCTTTTTTTATATGGCCTTTCTCTTTTTTTATTTATAATTCCTCACTTAGGACAATGTTCTAGAAAATGCTGATCGTCACACTTCTATTTATTTTACAACTCAATGATTACAACTCGATACTAGAACAAAAGATGACTCTATATGAATGCCTTTGGCGGTGTACCGGGATATGCAATGGACCAAGAGTGACATGTATGAAAGAATTATGAATGGTGGCTTTGCCACAAATACTATGTCAACTACATGATCATGCTAAGCAATATGACAATAATGAATGTGTCATGATAAACGGAATGGTGGAAAGTTGCATGGCAATATATCTCGAAATGGCTATGGAAATGCCATAATAGGTAGGTATGGTGGCTGTTTTGAGGAAGATATAAGGAGGTTTATGTGTAAAAGAGTGTATCATATCACGGGGTTTGGATGCACCGGCGAAGTTTGCGCCAACTCTCAATGTGAGAAATGGCAATGCACAGTACCGAAGAGGCTAGCAAGGATGGAAGGGTGAGAGTGCGTATAATCCATGGACTCAACATTAGTCATATAGAACTCACATACTTATTGCAAAAATCTACAAGTCATCAAAAACCTCGGCACTACACGCATGCTCCTAGTGGGATAGATTGGTAGGAAAAGACCATCGCTCGTCCCCGGCCGCCACTCATAAGGAGGACAATCAAATAACACCTCATGTTTCAAATTTGTTACATAATGTTTACCATACGTGCATGCTACGGGACTTGCAAACTGCAACACAAGAATTTCTCAATTTCACAACTACTCAACTAGCACGACTTTGATATTATTATCTCCATATCTCAAAACAATCATCAAGCATCAAACTTCTCTTAGTATTCAAAACACTCATAAGAAAATTTTACTAATCTTGAATACCTAGAATATTAGGATTTTAAGCAAATTCCCATGCTATTTAAGACTCTAAAAATAATCTAAGTGAAGCATGAGAGATCAATAGTTGCTATAAAACAAATCCACCACCGTGCTCTAAAAGATATAAGTGAAGTACTAGAGCAAAACTATATAACTCAAAAGATATAAGCGAAGCACATAGAGTATTCTAACAAATTCCAAATCATGTATGACTCTCTCAAAAGGTGTGTACAGCAAGGATGATTGTGGTAAACTAAAAAGTAAAGACTCAAATCATACAAGACGCACCAAGAAAAACACATATCATGTGGTGAATAAAAATATAGCTCCAAGTAAAGTTACCGATAGAAGTAGACGAAAGAGGGGATGCCTTCCGGGGCATCCCCAAGATTTGGCTTTTAGGTGTCCTTAGATTATCTTGGGGGTGCCATGGGCATCCCCAAGATTAGGCTCTTGCCACTCCTTGTTCCATAATCCATCAAATCTTTACCCAAAACTTGAAAACTTCACAACACAAAACTCAAAGTAGAAAATCTCGTGAGCTCCGTTAGAGAAAGAAAACAAAAGACCACTTCAAAGTACTGTAATGAACTCATTATTTATTTATATTGGTGTTAAACCTACTGTATTCCAACTTCTCTATGGTTTATAAACTATTTTACTAGCCATAGATTCATCAAAATAAGCAAACAAGACACGAAAAACAGAATCTGTCAAAAACAGTACAGTCTGTAGTAATCTGTAGCTAGAGCAAGATTTGGAACCCCAAAAATTCTAAAATAAATTGCCGGACGTGAGGAATTTATCTATTAATCATATGCAAAAATAATTAACTAAATAACACTTTCCAAATAAAAATGGAAGCAGTTCTCGTGAGCGCTAAAGTTTCTGTTTTTACAGCAAGTTTAACAAGACTTTCCCCAGGTCTTCCCAACGGTTCTACTTGGCACAAATACTAATTAAACACAAAAAAACACAACCAAAACAGAGGCTAGATAAATTATTTATTACTAATCAGGAGCAAAAAGCAAGGAATAAAAATAAAATTGGGTTGCCTCCCAACAAGCGCTATCGTTTAACGCCCCTAGCTAGGCATAACAAGCAAGGATAGATCTAGGTATTGCCATAATAATAAGATAGATCATTAAAACTCATTTCATATTCTCTATGTTCGGCAGCAAGTTTTCTTTGAGACAAGCAAAATTAATATAAAGGGCGAAATTTAATGGGGCAAAAGTCCCCAAGATCAACCTTAGGAGGTATAGGTTGCTCCTTTGGTCCTTCGTATTGCACAACCAATTCATCATTGTAAGCATTCTTTTGACAGAAATTTGTGAGCCTATATTCAAAAGAATATCCTAGTTCATTATTTCGAATAGCCAAATCATCATTAAGTTCAGAAATTATATCAACTAAAACATTGGTAGGAACCTTTTTTCTAAGATTTTCATTGAAAGCAACATAGTCTAGAGATTGAAAACGCATTATTTCTTCTTGATCAAAAAGGATAGCCTCTATGGGAGGACGGCAAGCGTCCATCCTATAATGCGCAAAGATTTCTTTGGCATCTTTTATTATGAATCTAAACTCATGAGCCAAAAAGATAGTAGCGGCACGCTTAACAGAAGAATCCTCAATATTAGAAAATTCTAGGAAAATCCTTTGTATGCAAGGATGCATGTGCATGAATTGTCTTTTAAGTTCAACTACAAGCATGGCAATAGAGTCCACAAGACTACTAGTTCCATGAAGGATAGAACTACCCATAGAAGGTAAAGCACCGGCACAAGTAAAGAAATCTTGAATAACTCCTTTTCCAATAATATTACCACTACCAACACGAAATTTTTTTGTATGTAAGATGGGTGGTTCTTTAGTAGGAGCATCAGAATTTTTCATGATATTATTATTGTCCATATCAACAATAATTTCCCCAATGGTCTTTACCTGCTTGAATTATTCGTTCTCTGGTTGAAATTATCAAAGTGTAATTGCACCTATAACCAGTGTGCAAACTGCATATCAATCTATCTATCCTGCACAAGTATGCCAATAGTTTCAAACAACAGATTAGAAAAGTATTTATGCTACGTTGTCATGATATGGGGTTGATGGCCTCTACGTTTCCTCAAGCCATGAAAATGTACTAGAATTTTCTTGTCATCAATGCCTGCAAATCTCCATGTCTCTCTCAACATAGCAGATCATCATTATACACTAAATCTTTCAATGGGAGCTTGCAAAATGCTTGCATTAGATCCCTCATTAGACACTATACGTTCATCACCAGGAGCATGTAATTTTTTTGCATCAAATCCTTCATTAGTAGTCTGTTCATTAGAACTTCAGGCTCAAGAACAACATGAGCTTGTATGTTTGCACCGGAAACGTGATTAGATACATCAGATTGAGCCAGTTCAGTATTGATTGGGGGAATTATAAAATAAGCAGAAATTGGTTTCAGTTTCTCATAGATTCCCTAAATCAAGCAGTTTCACAACACCATCAGGTTTAACTATTGGCCAGAAATTGAACAGTTGAATTAGATATAATCAGTGATGTGATGTACCTGCTCATTGCACATGCTGCTCTTGCAAGCTGCGAATGTCCGTTTGTGCATGCTCGATGCTATGCCCGTGCTGCCGCCGCTGCCTCCCACATAGGCTACACCCAGGGCTGGATCTTCATCTTCTTGTCCTTCCATTCGCTTTAAGCCCATTGACCACCCTCCAACAAGGGCGCGAGAAAGTGCTGTATTGGTTTGTCCTGCGATGGCTAGGATAGGAGCGAACCAAACTAGAGGCTGGAGGGAACGAATTGGGATTTTTCCTGCTTTCTATCGATATGGGAGGCGCTTATTTGGGCCGCGAGCCTGCTATAGGGCCTGCCTTGCGCTTACGTTATTGGCCCATCCAACTTGAAACATTTTTCTTCATTTTTACATTGCCTGCTCGTGCGTTGGGATGAACATAACTAGCTTGGGCCAACCTAGACGACTCAAACTAGGTGCACACTTTCCAGCCACCCGAGGCGGCCGCCCATACCAGCCCCTATGGTGGCATCGCCCAATTTTGCATATATGATTGGGGTACTGAAAAATATTCCAGTGGCGCTTTTGATTTACCCACAGAATGGTTGAATTGCTTGTTTCTATGAACTGAGTTCGCCAATAATGTGAAGGATGCCAGTCTTTCATCCTATTGTAGATTGCTTAGATCTCGATATGCCAAATGTAATCGCATGAAATATACAGTAAAACCCAGTGTGATGTGTGTGGCTACAACTAGTATGACTACACGTCCTCATATAACATATCAAGGATGCATCATCTTACCAGATTAACCATTCGACTTACCAATCCAGTGTGGAAAGAAAGAAGTATTGGGACTGCGTATCCAAGCAATTGATGCCATGGACTCCTTCGTAGAACCTTGTAAGCGAAAAAGAAGTTGTAGTGTGCTTGTACAAAGAGCTAGCGTAAGTTTAGTTACCTGCTTGTCAGAATTTTAGTTAGTCACTTATTGCAAAATTGTTCAATTATGTTGCTTGGCTTAATTTAGTTTGCTACTAATTACGTAATGCCATAGCATGTTAATCCTATTATAGACTGTGCCTATCTATGTGTTTGATACTTAATGTTAAGAATTACCTATTTGCCTGAACTTAAATAGCTACTTAAGCACGTAGATAGTTGGTCATATGTACTTCTAGGGTGCAGCAGAATTCACGTGTAATTTACATTCTGATACCCTGTTTGTTTATATGGTTTGTTGTTATCACTTGTAGCCCTAGTAATGTTTGCATGTTCATAGATAGACAACTGTCAGGTTTGTATGAGGGACACCATCTTTTTAACTTATATTTGTGTTGGATTCATTTTGCTTACATCAAAGAAATTTACAGATGTCTGTGTTTCTGGTAAACGGTACCGACTTGTTACTTTAATATGTTGCCAAGAACTTGTTAGTTTTACTAGTTCATGTGTAATTAAATACGTTGCCAAAACTAGTTAGTTTTACTAGTTTGATGTTGGTTTCTTACGGCTCTTGCAAAACTTTATTTATTGATTGCTAACATTCAAGTTTGCAGGATCCAACTGAAACTCCATTGGCACAACAGGTATGTTTTCAGAAACTTCCTTGTTTACCTGGTTTGCTGTTGTAACTTGTTGCTGTAATCATCTTACCAACTTCAAGTTTTCAGGATCCAATTGGAAGTCCAATTGCACAACAGGTATATTTGTGTAACAGGTTTGCTGCTGTAACTTGTTACTCTAATCAAGTTACTGACTACTCAACTTTTCAGGATCCAAGAGAAACTCCAATGCCACAACAGGTTCCTTTTGCAAAACTTGTTTGTTTAACTGGTTTGCTAAGGCAACCGGTTGCTCTAATCACGTTACTGGCTACAAAACTTTTCAGGATCCAAGAGAAACTCCAATGCCACAATAGGTACCTTTTGCAAAACTTGTTTGTTTAACTGCTTTGCTGCTGCAACAACCGATTACAATGATGTTAATAACTACTTTTCAGCATCCAATTGAAACTCTTTATTTCCTTGTTTGTTTAACTGGTTTGCCGTTATAACTCCCAGTTTAGATGTTTTGCAAACTTCAACTTTTCAGAATCCAATCGGAACTTTAATTGCAAAACAGGTTAGCCCAAGATCAAAGAGCGAGGTCCCCATGGACGTTGTATCATCCCATAGCAGTGGCCCCAGCCCAATCATGCATCATGAATTGCCAACTACTGATGCTCTAGAGGCTAAACTAGTGGTAGAAAGAGATTCTGCTTCTGCACTTAGAGATGAAGTTGACATGTTGAGGAAGCAAACAACACAATCACAAGCAGTACTAAAGACAACCATTAAATATTTGGTGGGTTTCAAAACGAAGCAAGCTAAGACTGACCGCATTGTTAAGGTCCTGAAGGAAAAAAGGAAATTAAATTCTCACTTGGTAAATCATAGGTGAATTGTTCTTTCCATCGTTGAATAACCTTTGTGTTGTTTTTTCATGTAATCGATCAAACCATTTGTTTTAGAGATCATGTAATAATTGTTTTTTGTTTGTTGGTTTGTAATTTTATTTGAGCACAAGTCTGTATTAATTGATAAGACTTGGAGACATTTCATTTTGATTGTTGTGCCAGACCTACAAATATGCAACCGGGCTGAATGTGCATTCAGCAATAATAGTAGTATAGATGGACCATAAGTGGCACGCATCACAAAGGGCCAAGATGTTATACTAGCTTCGCTAAAAAAGGATGTTCTTCTAGAAAAAAGTGTAGCGACCTGGCTTATGTATGTTAGTTGATATTATTGATCCATATAATCTACAAGTGTTTATATGTCTATTAGTTTTGTACAGTATTGGTTGATTGACTCGGTATTTGAATGTTGATACATCGCTTGTGTACATATGTAAATCGGAGTACACATTATGCTGCGTGTGACATTTGAGTTGGACATAAAGTGTTCCAAATAGTCAAATTCACCTTAAACTGGATTCTAGTTTCTGAATTCTAGTATCAGTGTTTGTAAATCATATTCATATATGACAGTGGAATACATATTTGTCGTGCTTTTGAAGATATATAAAAACACATAGAATGATTTATAAAGATTCGTATAGGAATACAAAATGGATTTGGATTTAGTTGCTAGGGTAAACGTGGATGCTTATTGTCCCAAAATTCGAAAGAAGCGGCAAAATGTCCACTCCCACGTCGGCTGCCTGAAGCCAAGCGTTTGGGAGATGGAAATTACTGTCTACACCTTACACAGACAATCCATCGGCCTGATTTCCACTGCTCTCAACAGGGGTAGGTTAGTAACTTCAATTAGATGTGACACGACCACCTCTGAGCCCATTCCGACACAGTGGGCACCAAACATGGGTGGCAAAACACATTTGATTCAAGCTCGTCTAAAAGACCTCTATTTCTCCCTTCATTTTCCCATTCATACACGGTGGGCGGGAAAACAAACTCGACTCGGCCAAAATCGATGTAGGCAAATATTTTCAATAGGGGCAGGTTTGTAACTTCACTCGGACATGACACAACCGCCCTACCTGTCAGCCCTGTTCAGACACCGTGGGCGCCAAAATACCCTCTCCTCGCCAGAAATCGCTCTGGGCAAATATTTGCGAGATGCGAGATTACCATCCTATTCCCAACCGACCACCTCTGGGCTAAGTTCGTAACTTTCCCATATTTCAGACAGGCGTGTCCCAAAAACATGGTTCCCCATACCTCTCCCTCCATTTTCCCATTCATACATCGTCCATGCTAGAACACCATCCCAACACCAGCCTCCTCCGTCTGCCACCCCATCCATCGCCGCCATCCTCCACCCCATCCATCGCCGCCATCCTCCACCCCATCTATTGCCACCATACTCCACCATGCCGGAGCGCCTACCAAGACCGCGTCGTCCACTGATAGAGATGGACGTTTCACATCCACGGCGACGGACCAAGAGCCTTGCATCGCGTCCTCTCGCTTCATCGACGACGTCGTCCTCACTACCGGGGCCGTTCACACGACTTATCCCCGCAATGGGACTTATCCCCCGATGCACCCGTCTACCATCGCAGAGCTGCTTCAATGCCACCAAGAGCCATCGCACCACCGATGCCTACACGGCGCCGCAAGAGAGGTGGTACTTCATATCTCCACAACTTTATGATCTCAACCAAAAAATAGATCGTAACTTGGTTACTGTACTTTCTTTTCAGCTCTTAGAATTTAGTTCTTAGTTCGAAGCAAACAATGGATGCTAAATAGCATTTCCCCGGTTTGCAGCTTTAAATCTACCATAGCAGAGTCATAATAGGGTTTAATTGATCATGATTAGGGTGTAATTGATCATGTTGGTTCCGTGGTGGTTTCTTTAATAGGAATCGGAGGGGAAACCCTCTTTTGCTCAAAAAATGCTTATGGTTCCCCCCTTTTATGATCACTATATGATCAACATACGTGCTTCATGTCATAATAGCACTACTACACCCATCAAGCTAAACAAGCTTAGTTGTTCAAATACGAATCTGATATTATTAAAACAGAGTCGTCTAATTAGTCGGCTAAATGTTCCTAATTTTGTTTTGAAAATGCATGTTCTCCGCTCCGGTGTGTATCTCTATAGGGTGCCCATGGTGGGCCGCAGCCCACTCTGGGATTTTGGGTCGGCCCAGGCCTCGATTCCCCTCTATTTTGCTGCGTGCTTCCGATCTCTACTCGCCCCCAGCCGCCTGCCTCGCCGGCGACTTGCCGTCCCCGGAAGACATGAATCTAGGAGGCGACGCCGGACTAACAGGAGGTCAGGAGCAGCTCGCCCAACAGCGTCATCGCTGCCCGGGCGCGCCGCCGTGCCTACCTTCCCAGTCCATTCAGGGCCCAGGCGTGCAGCAGCTACTAAGCCAACCCGATTTATCCTGAGATCCATCCTCAACACTCAGCATCACTCCTCATCACCCATTTTCTAATTGATTCATTACTCATTAGGCATGACTGTCATTAGGGTTTGTTGTGTGCTGAGTGCTACCTACACTTAATGGTTTAGATGTATTTTAGTAATCTTTAGTACCTGTAAAGTTCACAGGGTTTCAAAATTCCGGCCCTAGGAACAGACACTAGTCATTTTGGATTGTTGGTCGTAGTGACATTGACCCAGATTACTACTGCAGGCCAGGTTTGTTGACAATTTTACTTGTCTTTCTTACTCATTCGATATGATATCCAATTATTCACGTCGATTAGTTGCAAACAATAAGTGCTAGACAAACTTCTTGATTTAGATTTTGGACGGTCTCTTACTGCAGTTACAATTCTGCATACCTGTCCTAGTAAGCTCACAAGTAAATGATTGATTCACTAAATCTATTCTTGCCTTGTCATATTTGTTGTCAATATTCTTTTAGGGTGGAACACCCTGTTTCAAAATACTAGAACCGTAGACATGAGTGAATAGTATTTCTCTGTGTGATCTCTTCCATCATGTGTGGGCAACAAGAACTACATTGTATAGAAAGAAAGTGTCATTTCCAGCTTTTATATATACTACGATCTTTTACATGGAATACAATCTGCCTACTTGCTTTGTGTCGCACTACCAGCACTCCACCCTTGAAGCTAAACATTATGCCACTTATAATTCCTTAGATTATTTGCTCAAATACGAATTTGATATGATTCTAATGTTCCTACTTCAGTTTTGAAATGTGTGTCTGCCTGTTATCGAGACATAAGAGGTTTGTATTTCTGTGTGTGGTCTGGTCAGCACGGTTGGGGGTGAACTTTGCATATGCAGGGATTTATAGGGAGACACTCTTCGAATTGAACTTGCAATGCATTCCATAGATAATCTGACTACTTTTTATGTTTTCATGAATCTCATATTCTAAACAGCATCATAATGATTATGAGCTTGAGCGCATGAAAAGAAGAAAGTAGAACAATGCCATGGCTGTCAAACTTGGCATTAAGGGACTGAAATCAAGTCTGGATGCAATGAAATCCAAATGCTCACCACCTACAGATTCATGCTCAGAATATGATCGTAACAGTTATTCTGAGCTAGAGGGAGACCTAAGTCAATGTAGGTCCCTAGTGAAGGAGTTAGAGGCAGATGCCCTATCTTATTCACCCATCAAGGTGCTTGCTCTAACTTTCCAAGGTTATATTGGTCGCACACATCTTGTAACTGATGCTTTGCATTGCTTCTACTTTGTTGCACTGTCATTAGCTTAGTTTACACATCGTGTATGTGAATACGCCCTGCCTATCCATTTTAGTACATATTCCATCTGTCATCATACCATATTTATCCATTCAAATGTTGTTCTTGTGTATCAGACGTTCAAAAGGAAGAGGGCGATTGCTGATCACGGAGGAGCACGAGCAATGTATTTGGAAAAGGTAGTGACACCTGATAAATCAAATAGCCCATTAGGTGTAGTTGCAATATCACCTGACCCACAAAACACCCCAACTCTAGAAGACTCTAGCCCTACTACACTGGTCATTTCTGATGCCCCAACTCAGCAGATCCCAACTGCAGCAAACATTATGATGATGCCAGTTGACATAGCACCAACTCTATGATGCAAAACCCCCATTCGAGCAAAGAGTACACCAAATCTAGTTGCCAAATCCCTTTTCGAACCAGAGAGAGGCCCAATTGCAGCAAATAGGACCCCTGTTCCATTTGTTCCCAGTTTAGAAGATGAAGCTTATATTGTTGTCAGGAACTTTGTGCGCATCTTTCCTTCATGGAAAGATTATACCACAGACACAGAACAATTTCCAGTCTTCTCCGCAACTTATGCGTAAGTAATGTACTAATGTTATTCATGGTAATTACTGCATATGTTTCTGCTCACAAAAGACACAAGATTTCATTCTTTTAAATAGGCGAGGACCAAACTGGATTGTCAACACGAGCAAGGGTTAGTTGCGCTTTTCAAGCACTCGTTGATGAAGTATCGTTCCTACCTGAGGCAAGCACACTTCGATGGCAAGCCTCTAAACGAAATTTCTGTGAAGTCTTCGGTGCTACATTTATCAGACAGTGACTGGAATAATCTTGTTACACGTTGGTCTCGTCTGCAGCGTAAAGTACTATCTATGATATCACATCACAATTTGAACTACATTTCGGCATTTGCCTTAATGTCTCACTTGCACTAAAACTATTAGCAGAAGAACATTCATTCTCAAGGGACCACAGAATCTCGCAACTATACTACACACTGCATTGCTCTTGTGAGTACCTCTTGCCCTGTATGACCATACTTACTTTCATAGCTGTTTGATTATGTAGCATCACTGCACATGTTGGCCTCGTTATCGTCCATTTGGTGGACATTATTAGATCCGTATGGACTCTTACATAAATTTAGAATCAACCCAATGCTTTTGAAGAGGTTTAGCTCTGCAGTCCTCTTGTAAGGTCTGAACGTCGTCTATCACTGTACTTACATTAACAACTACTCCCTTTGTCCCATATTATAAGAATGTTTTGTATAGTACACCAGTGTTCAAAACACTCTTGTATTATGGGAAGAGGGATTGGTTCATTGTGTAGCATTCTACATCTTATCTCCCTTGCCACCATTTACTAAAAAATATCAAATCTATATTTAATCTTACCAAAAAGTTGAATACACAGATAATGCCAGTGCAGAAGTGTAGCCCATTGCTCTTGTCAGTACATTTTGTCCTGTAACACTTGTACTTCCAGGGATTGGTAGTTGATTATGTAGCATCAATCTGCATCTTATCTTCATTATCCTCTATCCCTTTCAGTATTATCATATCTATAATTACTCTCTACAAAATGTAGAGTACAGGCAATACTTATGAAGAAGATTCTATGCTGAAATTCTGGAGTTATCATTCCCTTGACATGGAGAAGGGCAATATAAAGCCGGTGTTAACTGTTAATGTAAGTCAGTCCTTCTAAAGCCTTTATCCTCAACTGCTGTTTAATTTGCTCATACTCCCTATCGTTTACCGATGTTTAGTTTGCTGTTTCTATCAAAATGCATGTTCGCAACAACCGTAAGTTCCAAGTTTTACTTGTAAAACCAAATTCCTTATTCATACCATGCACATTACTCAATACTCCTTGTATGCATGTTTGTTTTTGTGGATCTATAATCCAGTGTGTGGTGAAGCAGCCCACGTTTGCACCTTGTCATCTCCTATTTTATCTTACTGATGTGGCTGATGATATGAACCATATGCCATGCACATTAACCAAAATAGATACAATGATTGTCTTTGCCGCTCATCTATGCTTGTTATGTTGACATGGTGATCCATTAGTGTGGTGAAGCTCCTCGCATTATCAACAATGCCAAATTATTCTATTGATATTTTGAACTTACTCTTTATTTTCTAATTTGAAATTGGATGGAATTGATAGCACAGTTATCATCTTTGTTTATACACGTGCAAAACTTGTCATCTCTCTGCTTGTTTCAGGGTGATATGCCAGATGGCATGCACAAGTCTGTTGAAGGCTGTGACACAAACCCAATATATATTGCAGCAAAGAAGGCAAAACATCTTGAAGATAGCGAGACAAACCCAAAGTCCTGCCTTGATGAAGTGTTCAAGTTACTTGAGACTAGCAGTCAGACAAGCTCATAGAATTCGCTGTCTGAATCAGTTCGACTTCTTCAGTCCCAAGTTCTAGCAGAAAGGAATTCTGCAACTCAGCTTCGACTTGAAGTCCTATCTCTAAGAAAAATTGCGAAGAACACCAATGAGAACCTCATTGCTAAACAACTACCCATGGAAGCTATCACCGACATGCTAGGCCGGTCTCACAACCTTGCTCTGCAGCTTGTGCAGCAGTTCCCGCGCAAGGCTAACCTTTCTTGAACTGTCTTGGAAGTGGTCTTGGTTTAGTATTATTTTGTTATGCTGCAATGGTGCCCAGTTTTTGTAATTTGCTTCTTTGTTGCGCTTTATGATCACTGGTGGCGAACTTTGATGCCTAGTGGATGTAATGTACCATAAATCCTTTATTGTATAGTGTAGGTTTATTCTAAGTTACCATGCCGTAATTTCTTTATTATATAGAGTAGGTTTTTTCTTAATTCCTACTAGTTACTACCATCATTCGCTATCTGAAAAAAATCTGATGTAGTTGACCGGGCCAAAACATTCACCTCTAATGGTCCTGGTTTTTAGCGGGCCACAATTGGGCCGGCCTGCATCTTTCTTTAGCCGGAATGGCCATTGGGGTCTTCACACTTTGCACCAGTCCCACAACTTACTCCGGCCTATATTCGACCCAAATTTTAGTTGGGCCTTTTGTGGACCCAGTGCTTAGTTTGGCCCATGTAGCATTGGGCCATTAACAGGCTGAATATTCTGGTGGCCTATTACGGCCTAGAAGAAACCACGGGCCTTTAGCAGGCCGAAATTCATGTTGGGCCTTAATTTTCACTTGTCGTCGACGGGCCTTCAGCAGGCCGAAAGGTAGACCGGGCCTTTTTGGCCCAGTTATATGACGGGCCGTTACCAGGTCGAAAAATATTTCGGGCCTGAGTTGGCCCACTAATATCATGGGCCTTTAAGCGGCCGAAATCTTAGTACAGGCATCAAGGGGCCGAATTATACGACATGCCTTTAACAGGCCCAAAGTCACGTTGGGCTGAATTGTTTCCACCTTTATCACGGGCCGTTAGTGGGCCGGATGTAGCATCGGACCATATATGGCCCATGGGCAGCACGGGCCATTCCCAGGCCGAAAGACACACCGGGCTGAAATGGGCCCATGTCTACATGGGCCTCTAACAGGCCGAAAGTCACTGGGCCGTAATTGGGCCCAAATATCCGGCGAACAACTAACGGGCCAGATCTGGCTTCGGACCATAAATGGGCCTTATTAAACAGGTCGTTATTGGGCTGGCCCACTAGTACCTAAGTTCTACGGGCCTTTGACTGGGCCGGCCTTTTTAACCTATATGGGCCTTTGTTGGGCCGTGCCACGTGTCGACGTATCATAGGCACCTACTGTCCAATGAATGGATGACATCTGTCCCAACGGTGAGCCAACACGTGTTTCCTCCAGCCAATGACAATTTTACACGTGGAAATTCCTCATTGGTCGTGGCTGTTAAGGGGTTATCGGATCCAAAACCGGACCCGATAGCTTAACGGTGACACGTACGTTGGATGCCATGTGTCGGTCACCCTTGACAAACGCACTTCTATGGTGCGAGATTTATCATCATGGAAGTGGACACTTCCATGATGATAATTTTGGTAATGTCACGAACACTTCTACGACAACACAGGTATGACTATCTTGATTCTGTCATAAAATCGTCATGGATGTACATGCATGACAGAAAACGTGACCTACTGTGACAAACACGTACCATCACGGAAGTGTATTTTTTTGTAGTGTATGGATGAAATTTATAGAATGCCATCTTGTAAATTTCGTCCAGCTTCTTGTATGTCATCATGGTGGCTTCAAAGTGCAGAAATCTCTACTACAAACTCTGTTCTTGTTCTCTTCGCACGCGCCTTCGTCTTCATGCTTGATAATTCTCCAATGTTCTTCATCCTTCTTGTCCATGCTAGGCCCTTCAAGTGTAAGCAACAAAAATGTATCGAAGTTAGGCAGCATCATATTCTCATGAACTTCAGAAACATTACCAAGAAACAAAAGTACCTGATAATATCACCGGCGTGCGCGATCTATACTAATCGATCCAATAGGTATAGTAGTAGGGGTTGTGGGTGTAACTATGGCCTCCATGTCCTCATCACTAGCTATGTCCTCATCACAGTTCATCCGAGTGCACCGTATGCCATATATCGCACATACCCTCATCTCGCTGACAGTTTATGTTGTTATGCTCATCGCAAACAGTTCATATGGACCAACCGTATGCCACATATCACACGCACAACTCCGATCTGAATCATGTTTGATGTCTGCGCCATCACAAATAGATAGTATCATTTTTTACGGTTTTATTACATCATTGTTTGCAATTAATGCATCGCACACAGTTTCGTCGAAGGATCTCTAATTGTACTGTCGCGTTAGGGCCATCCTGCAGTAGTGATGAAATGTTTTCTCGTTCACAAATTTACAGAAATGAAGAAAGGAACACACAGTGGTGGAAGTAAATGTTTTATGTTTGGAGATGATATTATTGATCCATATAATCTACAAGTGTTTATATGTCTATTAGTTTTGTACAGTATTGGTTGATTGACTCGGTATTTGAATGTTGATACATCGCTTGTGTACATATGTAAATGGGAGTACACATTATGCTGCGTGTGACATTTGAGTTGGACATATAGTGTTCCAAATAGTCAAATTCACCTTAAACTGGAATCTAGTTTCTGAATTCTAGTATCAGTGTTTGTAAATCATATTCATATATGACAGTGGAATACATCTTTGTCGTGCTTTTGAAGATATATAAAAACACATAGAATGATTTATAAAGATTCGTATAGGAATACAAAATGGATTTGGATTTAGTTGCTAGGGTAAACGTGGATGCTTATTGTCACAAAATTCGAAAGAAGTGGCAAAATGTCCACTCCCACGTCGGCTGCCTGAAGCCAAGTGTTTGGGAGATGGAAATTACTGTCTACACCTTACACAGACAATCCATCGGCCTGATTTCCACTGCTCTCAATAGGGGTAGGTTAGTAACTTCAATTAGATGTGACACGACCACCTCTGAGCCCATTCCGACACAGTGGGCACCAAACATGGGTGGCAAAACACATTTGATTCAAGCTCGTCTAAAAGACCTCTATTTCTCCCTTCATTTTCCCATTCATACACGGTGGGCGGGAAAACAAACTCGACTCGGCCAAAATCGATGTAGGCAAATATTTTCAATAGGGGCAGGTTTGTAACTTCACTCGGACATGACACAGCCGCCCTACCTATCAGCCCTGTTCAGACACCGTGGGCGCCAAAATACCCTCTCCTCGCCAGAAATCGCTCTGGGCAAATATTTGCGAGATGCGAGATTACCGTCCTATTCCCAACCGACCACCTCTGGGCTAAGTTCGTAACTTTCCCATATTTCAGACAGGCGTGTCCCAAAAACATGGTTCCGCATACCTCTCCCTCCATTTTCCCATTCATACATCGTCCATGCTAGAACACCATCCCCACACCAGCCTCCTCCGTCTGCCACCCCATCCATCGCCGCCATCCTCCACCCCATCCATCGCCGCCATCCTCCACCCCATCCATTGCCACCATACTCCACCATGCCGGAGCGCCTACCAAGACCGCGTCGTCCACTGATAGAGATGGACGTTTCACATCCACGGCGACGGACCAAGAGCCTCGCATCGCGTCCTCTCGCTTCATCGACGACGTCGTCCTCACTACCGGGGCCGTTCACACGACCTTCTCTTCCACCGCAAAGGGACTTATCCCCCGATGCACCCGTCTACCATCGCAGAGCTGCTTCAATGCCACCAAGAGCCATCGCACCACCGATGCCTACACGGCGCCGCAAGAGAGGTGGTACTTCATATCTCCACAACTTTATGATCTCAACCAAAAAATAGATCGTAACTTGGTTACTGTACTTTCTTTTCATCTCTTTGAATTTAGTTCTTAGTTCGAAGCAAACAATGGATGCTAAATAGCATTTCCCCGGTTTGCAGCTTTAAATCTACCATAGCACAGTCATAATAGGGTTTAATTGATCATGCTTAGGGTGTAATTGATCATGTTGGTTCCGTGGTGGTTTCTTTAATAGGAATCGGAGGGGAAACCCTCTTTTGCTCAAAAAGTGCTTAGGGTTTCCCCCTTTTATGATCACTATATGATCAACATACGTGCTTCGTGTCATAATAGCACTACTGCACCCATCAAGCTAAACAAGCTTAGTTGTTCAAATACGAATCTGATATTATTAAAACAGAGTCGTCTAATTAGTCGGCTAAATGTTCCTAATTTTGTTTTGAAAATGCATGTTCTCCGCTCCGGTGTGTATCTCTATAGGGTTCCCACGGTGGGCCGCAGCCCACTCTGGGATTTTGGGTCGGCCCAGGCCCCGATTCCCCTCTGTTTTGCTGCGTGCTTCCGATCTCTACTCGCCCCCAGCCGCCTGCCTCGCTGGCGACTTGCCGTCCCCGGACGACATGAATCTAGGAGGAGACGCCGGACTAACAGGAGGTCAGGAGCAGCTCGCCCAACAACGTCATTGCTGCCCGGGCGCGCCGCCGTGCCTACCTTCCCAGTCCGTTTAGGGCCCAGGCGTGCAGCAGCTACTAAGCCAACCCGATTTATCCTGAGATCCATCCTCAACACTCAGCATCACTCCTCATCACCCATTTTCTAATTGATTCATTACTCATTAGGCATGACTGTCATTAGGGTTTGTTGTGTGCTGAGTGCTACCTACACTTAATGGTTTAGATGTATTTTAGTAATCTTTAGTACCTGTAAAGTTCACAGGGTTTCAAAATTCCGGCCCTAGGAACAGACACTAGTCATTTTGGATTGTTGGTCGTAGTGACATTGACCCAGATTACTACTGCAGGCCAGGTTTGTTAACAATTTTACTTGTCTTTCTTACTCATTCGATATGATATCCAATTATTCACGTCGATTAGTTGCAAACAATAAGTGCTAGACAAACTTCTTGATTTAGATTTTGGACGGTCTCTTACTGCAGTTACAATTCTGCATACCTGTCCTAGTAAGCTCACAAGTAAATGATTGATTCACTAAATCTATTCTTGCCTTGTCATATTTGTTGTCAATATTCTTTTAGGGTGGACCACCCTGTTTCAAAATACTAGAACCGTAGACATGAGTGAATAGTATTTCTCTGTGTGATCTCTTCCATCATGTGTGGGCAACGAGAACTACATTGTATAGAAAGAAAGTGCCATTTCCAGCTTTTATATATACTATGATCTTTTACATGGAATACAATCTGCCTACTTGCTTTGTGTCGCACTACCAGCACTCCACCCTTGAAGCTAAACATTATGCCACTTATAATTCCTTAGATTATTTGTTCAAATACGAATTTGATATGATTCTAATGTTCCTACTTCATTTTTGAAATGTGTGTCTGCCTGTTATGGAGACATAAGAGGTTTGTATTTCTGTGTGTGGTCTGGTCAGCACGGTTGGGGGTGAACTTTGCATATGCAGGGATTTATAGGGAGACACTCTTCGAATTGAATCTACAATGCATTCCATAGATAATCTGACTACTTTTTATGTTTTCATGAATCTCAAATTCTAAACAGCATCATAATGATTATGAGCTTGAGCGCATGAAAAGAATAAAGTAGAACAATGCCATGGCTGTCAAACTTGGCATTAAGGGACTGAAATCAAGTCTGGATGCAATGAAATCCAAATGCTCACCACCTACAGATTCATGCTCAGAATATGATCCTAACAGTTATTCTGAGCTAGAGGGAGACCTAAGTCAATGTAGGTCCCTAGTGAAGGAGTTAGAGGCAGATGCCCTATCTTATTCACCCATCAAGGTGCTTGCTCTAACTTTCCAAGGTTATATTGGTCGCACACATCTTGTAACTGATGCTTTGCATTGCTTCTACTTTGTTGCACTGCCATTAGCTTAGTTTACACATCGTGTATGTGAATACGCCCTGCCTGTCCATTTTAGTACATATTCCATCTGTCATCATACCATATTTATCCATTCAAATGTTGTTCTTGTGTATCAGACGTTCAAAAGGAAGAGGGCGATTGCTGATCACGGAGGAGCACGAGCAATGTATTTGGAAAAGGTAGTGACACCTGATAAATCAAATAGCCCATTAGGTGTAGTTGCAATATCACCTGACCCAAAAAACACCCCAACTCTAGCAGACTCTAGCCCTACTACACTGGTCATTTCTGATGCCCCAACTTAGCAGATCCCAACTGCAGCAAACATTATGATGATGCCAGTTGACATAGCACCAACTCTATGACGCAAAACCCCCATTCGAGCAAAGAGTACACCGAATCTAGTTGCCAAATCCCTTTTCGAACCAGAGAGAGGCCCAATTGCAGCAAATAGGACCCCTGTTCCATTTGTTCCCAGTTTAGAAGATGAAGCTTATATTGTTGTCAGGAACTTTGTGCGCATCTTTCCTTCATGGAAAGATTATACCACAGACACAGAACAATTTCCAGTCTTCTCCGCAACTTATGAGTAAGTAATGTACTAATGTTATTCATGGTAATTACTGCATATGTTTCTGCTCACAAAAGACACAAGATTTCATTCTTTTAAATAGGCGAGGACCAAACTGGATTGTCAACACGAGCAAGGGTTAGTTGCGCTTTTCAAGCACTCGTTGATGAAGTATCGTTCCTACCTGAGGCAAGCACACTTCAATGGCAAGCCTCTAAACGAAATTTCTGTGAAGTCTTCGGTGCTACATTTATCAGACAGTGACTGGAATAATCTTGTTACACGTTGGTCTCGTCTGCAGCGTAAAGTACTATCTATGATATCACATCACAATTTGAACTACATTTCGGCATTTGCCTTAATGTCTCACTTGCACTAAAACTATTAGCAGAAGAACATTCATTCTCAAGGGACCACAGAATCTCGCAACTATACTACACACTGCATTGCTCTTGTGAGTACCTCTTGCCCTGTATGACCATACTTACCTTCATAGCTGTTTGATTATGTAGCATCACTGCACATGTTGGCCTATTTATCGTCCATTTGGTGGACATTATTAGATCCGTATGGACTCTTACATAAATTTAGAATCAACCCAATGCTTTTGAAGAGGTTTAGCTCTGCAGTCCTCTTGTAAGGTCTGAACGTCGTCTATCACTGTACTTACATTAACAACTACTCCCTTCGTCCCATATTATAAGAACGTTTTGCACAGTACACCAGTGTTCAAAACACTCTTGTATTATGGGAAGAGGGATTGGTTCATTGTGTAGCATTCTGCATCTTATCTCCCTTGCCACCATTTACTAAAAAAATATCAGATCCATATTTAATCTTACCAAAAAGTTGAATACACAGATAATGCCAGTGCAGAAGTGTAGCCCATTGCTCTTGTCAGTACATTTTGTCCTGTAACACTTGTACTTCCAGGGATTGGTAGTTGATTATCTAGCATCAATCTGCATCTTATCTTCATTATCCTCTACCCCTTCCAGTATTATCATATCTATAATTACTCTCTACAAAATGTAGAGTACAGGCAATACTTATGAAGAAGATTCTATGCTGAAATTCTTGAGTTATCATTCCCTTGACATGGAGAAGGGCAATATAAAGCCGGTGTTAACTGTTAATGTAAGTCAGTCCTTCTAAAGCCTTTATCCTCAACTGCTGTTTAATTTGCTCATACTCCCTATCGTTTGCCGATGTTTAGTTTGCTGTTTCTATCAAAATGCATGTTCGCAACAACCGTAAGTTCCAAGTTTTACTTGTAAAACCAAATTCCTTATTCATACCATGCACATTACTCAATACTCCTTGTATGTATGTTTGTTTTTGTGGATCTAGAATCCAGTGTGTGGTGAAGCAGCCCATGTTTGCACCTTGTCATCTCCTATTTTATCTTACTGATGTGGCTGATGATATGAACCACATGCCATGCACATTAACCAAAATAGATACAATGATTGTCTTTGCCGTTCATCTATGCTTGTTATGTTGACATGGTGATCCATTAGTGTGGTGAAGCTCCTCGCATTATCAACAATGCCAAATTATGCTATTGATATTTTGAACTTACTCTTTATTTTCTAATTTGAAATTGGATGGAATTGATAGCACAGTTATCATCTTTGTTTATACACGTGCAAAACTTGTCATCTCTCTGCTTGTTTCAGGGTGATATGCCAGATGGCATGCACAAGTCTGTTGAAGGCTGTGACACAAACCCAATATATATTGCAGCAAAGAAGGCAAAACATCTTGAAGATAGCGAGACAAACCCAAAGTCCTGCCTTGATGAAGTGTTCAAGTTACTTGAGACTAGTAGTCAGACAAGCTCACAGAATTCGCTGTCTGAATCAGTTCGACTTCTTCAATGCCAAGTTCTAGCAGAAAGGAATTCTGCAACTCAGCTTCGACTTGAAGTCCTATCTCTAAGAAAAATTGTGAAGAACACCAATGAGAACCTCATTGCTAAACAACTACCCATGGAAGCTATGACCGACATGCTAGGCCGGTCTCACAACCTTGCTCAGTAGCTTGTGCAGCAGTTCCCGCGCAAGGCTAACCTTTCTTGAACTGTCTTGGAAGTGGTCTTGGTTTAGTATTATTTTGTTATGCTGCAATGGTGCCTAGTTTTTGTAATCTGCTTCTTCGTTGCGCTTTATGATCACTGGTGGCGAACTTTGATGCCTAGTGGATGTAATGTACCATAAATCCTTTATTGTATAGTGTAGGTTTATTCTAAGTTACCATGCCGTAATTTCTTTATTGTATAGAGTAAGTTTTTTCTTAATTCCTACTAGTTACTACCATCATTCGCTATCTGAAAAAAATCTGATGTAGTTGACCGGGCCAAAACATTCACCTCTAATGGTCCTGGTTTTTAGCGGGCCACAATTGGGCCGGCCTGCATCTTTCTTTAGCCCGAATGGCCATTGGGGTCTTCACACTTTGCACCAGTCCCACAACTTACTCTGGCTTATATTCGACCCAAATTTTAGTTGGGCCTTTTGTGGACCCAGTGCTTAGTTTGGCCCATGTAGCATTGGGCCATGAACAGGCTGAATATTCTAGTGGCCTGTTATGGCCCAGAAGAAACCACGGGCCTTTAGCAGGCCGAAATTCATGTTGGGCCTTAATTTTCACTTGTCGTCGACGGGCCTTCAGCAGGCTGAAAGGTAGACCAGGCCTTTTTGGCCCAGTTATATGACAGGCCGTTACCAGGTCGAAACATATTTCGGGCCTGAGTTGGCCCACTAATATCATGGGCCTTTAAGAGGCCAAAATCTTAGTACAGGCATCAAGGGGCCGAATTATACGACATGCCTTTAACAGGCCCAAAGTCACGTTGGGCTGAATTGTTTCCACCTTTATCACGGGCCGTTAGTGGGCCGGATGTAGCATCGGACCATATATGGCCCATGGGCAGCACGGGCCATTCCCAGGCCGAAAGACACACCGGGCTGAAATGGGCCCATGTCTACATGGGCCTCTAACAGGCCGAAAGTCACTGGGCCGTAATTGGGCCCAAATATCGGGCGAACAACTAACGGGCCAGATCTGGCTTCGGGCCATAAATGGGCCTTATTAAACATGTCGTTATTGGGCTGGCCCACTAGTACCTGAGTAAGTTCTACGGGCCTTTGACTAGGCCGGCCTTTTTAACCTATATGGGCCTTTGTTGGGCCGTGCCACGTGTCGACGTATCATAGGCACCTACTGTCCAATGAATGGATGACATCTGTCCCAACGGTGAGCCAACACGTGTTTCCTCCAGCCAATGACAATTTTACACGTGGAAATTCCTCATTGGTCGTGGCTGTTAAGGGGTTATCGGATCCAAAACCGGACCCGATAGCTTAACGGCGACACGTACGTTGGATGCCATGTGTCGGTCACCCTTGACAAAAGCACTTCTATGGTGCGAGATTTATCATCATGGAAGTGGACACTTCCATGATGATAATTTTGGTAATGTCACGAACACTTCTACGACAACACAGGTATGACTATCTTGATTCTGTCATAAAATCGTCATGGATGTACATGCATGACAGAAAACGTGACCTACTGTGACAAACACGTACCATCACGGAAGTTTATTTTTTTGTAGTGTATGGATGAAATTTATAGAATGCCATCTTGTAAATTTCGTCCAGCTTCTTGTATGTCATCATGGTGGCTTCAAAGTGCAGAAATCTCTACTACAAACTCCGTTCTTGTTCTCTTCGCACGCGCCTTCGTCTTCATGCTTGATAATTCTCCAATGTTCTTCATCCTTCTTGTCCATGCTAGGCCCTTCAATTGTAAGCAACAAAAATGTATCGAAGTTAGGCAGCATCATATTCTCATGAACTTTAGAAACATTACCAAGAAACAAAAGTACCTGATAATATCACCGGCGTGCGTGATCTATACTAATCGATCCAATAGGTATAGTAGTAGGGGTTGTGGGTGTAACTATGGCCTCCATGTCCTCATCACTAGCTATGTCCTCATCACAGTTCATCCGAGTGCACCGTATGCCATATATCGCACATACCCTCATCTCGCTGACAGTTTATGTTGTTATGCTCATCACAAACAGTTCATATGGACCAACCGTATGCCACATATTGCACGCACAACTCCGATCTGAATCATGTTTGATGTCTGCGCCATCACAAATAGATAGTATCATTTTTTACGGTTTTATTACATCATCGTTTGCGATTAATGCATCGCACACAGTTTCGTCGAAGGATCTCTAATTGTACTGTCGCGTTAGGGCCATCCTGCAGTAGTGATGACATATTTTCTCGTTCACAAATTTACAGAAATGAAGAAAGGAACACACAGTGGTGGAAGTAAATGTTTTATGTTTGGAGATGATATTTAATTGAAAATATTTCCACGAGATACTTTCAATTTCAAACCGAAGAGCCATGTCCGTATTGTTGAGATCGAAGGATGCTTACTGGATAATCTTTGGCATCAATACACACTCAAGATAGAGAGGAGAGAGAGAGAGGAGAGAGAGAGAGAGAGGAGAAAGGAACATGCAATCCAATTCAATAGTCTCGTATAATACTTTAATATGTTGAACAAAAGTATACCAAAGACAACAAAAGTTCAAGTGCAAAAATAAGAACCTTTATATATTATGTTTGATGGAAGTAAACCTGGAATATATATGTCGTGGGAAGAAGTTTAAATAGATAAATTTGCAGCAAAGCGAAGAAATGAAGAACTAACATTCAAAAGATATGATAATATCAATGATGCCTTGAAATGAGCAAGGGTCATTGTTGGGGATATAATTATGTACGTAAGCCGGCCAGGAGGGGCCGGGTTACGCAAAGGGAATCCCATCTGAAGCCCAAGACCAAGATGTGAAGATGGCAGTTCAGTAAAGGGTCTAAAGGCCCACAGACGATTTAGGAACCATGGTGATAAGCCACCATGAGGGCGCAACTTGTATTGTAAGGTTGAAATAACTAGTCACTGAGCCGGACACTATTTATGAGCCGGCCGGGACTCTGTAAGCCGTAGGGCGTCAACCCGTGTATATAAGGGGACGACCCGCTGGCGGCTTAAGGACAAGAAACAAGAGATCGAGAACCGGGCATAGCGTATCTCGCTCCCTGGTCATCGAAACCTCAAGCAATTCCAACCCAACTAGACGTAGGCCTTCCTTCACCGTAAGGGGCTGAACTAGTATAAACCTCGTGTGTCCTTTGTACCGATTAACCCCTTTAAGCTTCCTAGTTGCGATGGCTCCACGATCAAGTCCTTGCAAGAGGACATCTACCGTGACAATTCCACGACAGTTGGCGCCCACTGTGGGGCCAGCGCATGGTGGATTCGAGTTCTTGAAGGGCAGCTTCGAAGGGCTCAAGGGATACGCAGTTGGCCGGATGACCAAGAGTCGTCGCGGCAAGATCTACATCGACGACGAAGGCTGGGGCCCCGACGCTGGTTCAATTGAGTACGGCTACCGGGTCCCCTTTGGCGGAATTCACGTCTTCATCGGCCGGATTGGTGAGCCGGGCCCTGAGCCGGACAGCTGCACCGACCTCGTTGAGACGGCTCAGCGTGCGAAACCCGCCCGAGCTCAACCCGTCGTGAAGCGTGCCTTTGTGGGTTGCATCCATGGAGGTGAACTTCCTGAAGGATCTGAAGGTGATGGTGAGCCAGCCGTCCTCTCTGACGATGATTCATCCGCCGACTCAACAGATTCGCTGTATCAAGTTCAAGATGGCGTGCTTGGGGGTTGTTCCGATGGCAGCACTATTCCGGACCTCTCAGAGTCGCCAAACCGGGCAGGAGTCTTCATGGATGGTACTCAACCCGGCCAAAATTCTATGGCTTCAGCGGCGATAATGTCCGGGTTAGAAGCAGCTGGGGCAGGAGGCCCTGTGCGCTCACCGGCTCAGGTGCTGATGGATCTCATGGATAAGCTTACAGCTTTGTTAACTGTTACAGTCATCCCTGCGAACCAATCTGAGCATGAGGCTGAGGTGGCACAGGTTCGCGACGAGATCGCCCGAGTCAAAGAAACCTTAGCAGCTGAGGATGCTAGATTAGCAGCAGAGCGGGCGGCTTTGGACGTACGGGCGTAGCAACTTCAGGCAGAAGCCTTGCAGCTCACGTTGAGCCTGAATGCATCTAATGAGGTAATGAGGAGGAGACATCAGAAAACTTAGTCCCGTTTACCTCAGAATTATGATCCTCGGAATCTCTTTGCTACACCTGGGGCCGGCCCAAGTAACCCGCCAGGAGCGAATCAACTTATTACATCCGGAGCGGGAGGTCCAGTCCGGCCTCAGGGGATGGCACCGCCTCACGGCAATATGGCACCGCCCAATTACGTACCAATACCGCAGGGTCACTTCTCCAACCCCATGGAGAACTTAATCGTAGCATCAGCACGTTTGGCGGCTCTCCCGGTAGATGGGGATGATCCGACAGCGATGGAAACCTGGAAGATCAGAGAACTTGTCCAAACAGCCCTGGCTCAGCAAGAAACCTACTCCTATAGCCGGGATAGGATTCACTCGACTCCTCCACCCTGGTTAGCTCCGCCTCGTCAAAATCGGAGCCCAAGTTACAGTAGACACATGGAGTCAGAGGCCTTGTCAAGTAACGCTCAGCACCGGAACCAGCCCGGCGGGTATAACCCGGTTCAGGATCGGATACGTTAGGAGGACGAGCGGGCGGCTCAGCTGGCGGCTCAACTAGTCGCCCAACAGAACTCACCGGCTTACCCGACGACTTCCGTTGAAGCGGGAGTTGCTACTAGAACCGGAGGAGTTCCTTGTCTGGTACCATCTCTACGTAATGTACATCTGTCCAAGGATTTCAAGGGGCCTCGGAAGGTGCCGAATTATATGGCCGATTTACAGCCTAGGGCATGGAGTGAAAGTTATGAGATGGCTATGGAGCTGCTAGAGGTTAGTGATGAGGCGATGGCTAAATATTTCACCATGATGCTGGACGGAATGGCCCGTTCTTGGTTAAAGGGTTTGCCATCCAACTCCATTAGTTCATGGGTGGAGCTAAAAGCCCGTTTCATCCAGAACTTTAAAGATACTTGCAAGCAGTCTATGTCAATTGTGGATCTGACAAATTGTAAGCAGGAAGAAGGTGAATCTACGACTCATTGGGTGCGCCGGGTCAAGGATATAATACATTCGTCTGACAAGATGGATGCCGGCTCAGCAGTTCTCATGCTGGAGAAGAATTGCCGCTTTGAGCCTCTGAGACAGAAGCTGGGGCGCCTTAAGCGTGATTGCAACGATATGGGGACGCTGATGGCGGCTTTAGTGAAGTATGCCGATTCTGATAGTACCAAGGATCCCGCGTCTGATGAGGAAAAGACATGGAAGGGAAAGAAGAATGGCAATGGAAAGGGTCAACAGCATAACCCGGCGAGTCAAGGAGGCAATAAGCGTAAGGCGGACAGTAACCCAAAATTTGTGGCCAATGCACAGGGTAACAATCAGAAGCGCAAAGGAAAGCCACCCCGGTTTGGTGGGTTAGGTCCGTCTCTCGAGCAACTACTCAATGAACCCTGCCCGAAACACGGCACCCAGGAACGACCAACGACTCATTTATGGAAGGATTGCGCAATCATGAAAGCTTTCAAGAATTCTAACATATTTGATGGCAATCAAGGCCCAGGCGGCGGTTCAGGAACCGGCGGCTTTCATGGCCCGGGCGGTGGTTCAGGATCTGGTTTTCAGGGAAACCAGGGTGGTTATAATCAACTGCAGTCTGGTCAAGGAGGTCAGCAGCAGCAGCAGTCGGGTTATCAGAGCCATCCAAAACAGTTAAGCAGTGGGCAGTATCACGTGTTCACCACAAGTTTGTGTAAATGTGATCAGAAAGTTCATAAGAGGGCTGTGAATTCTGTTGAACCGGCAGTCCCTCGTTACTTGAGGTGGTCGGAACAGCCTATTGTCTGGAGCAGGGAAGATCACCCTCCCCGGGTTGATAATCCGGGTCAACTGGCCCTAGTGGTGGCACCGCAAGTTGGTGGTTATAAGTTTACTAAAGTGCTCATGGATGGAGGTAGCAGCATCAACATCCTCTATTACGAGACCTTTCGGCGCATGGGCTTAACTGACAAGAATTTAAAGACTTCCAACACCGTCTTCCATGGAGTGGTGCCCGGTAAGTCGGTGTATCCTGTGGGGAAGATTGAGCTAGAGGTGGCCTTTGGAGACGAGCATGATTTTAGGGCGGAAAAGTTAAATTTTGAGGTGGTCAAAATCAAGAGTCCATATCATGCTTTGTTCGGGCGGCCGACCTATGGCAAATTCATGGCACGGCCGTGTTATGTGTATCTACAGCTCAAGATGTTGGGTCACAAGGGTACCATCACTGTGCATGGAAGCCGAAAGGTGGCCCTGGAGTGTGAAGAGGGCGATGCGGCTTACGCCGAGTCTGTCTATGCAGTAGAGGAGCTCAAATTTTATCAAGATAATGTTGACCCGGCGAATATGACTTCTCTCAAGAAGCCGACTACGGAGCATGACCCCGGCATGAAGTTTAAATTGGCTGCAGAGACTAAGCTTGTTGATTTCACTCCAGGCGATTCATCTAAGCAATTCAGCATCAGTGCCAACTTGGATCCTAAATAGGAAAGCGCGCTCATCGAGTTCATCTGTGAGAACCGGGACATCTTTGCATGGAAACCTTCTGACATGCCGGGTGTACCGAGAGAACTCGCTGAGCACACTCTTAATATTGATCCAAAGTATAAGCCGGTCAGGCAATTTCTACGGCGATTCAATGAAGAGCGACGAAAAGCTATAGGAGAAGAGGTCGCCCGGCTCTTGGCGGCTGGGTTTATGTAACACCCTGGATGCGACTATAGCTCCCACGTGTCGAGGCACGACTTAGAGACATAAACGCATTAAAGGCATATGTCGCAAGTAAGGTAATCTTTACACATCCCATGTAATATAATAATAAAGGGGAGATAACATAGTTGGCTTACACTCGCCAAGTCAATCAAGGTACATAAATAACATTACATCATCCAAACACTCATGGCCCGACTACGGCGCCAAAATAAAAGATAACCCAACATGTGACACGGTCCCGATCACCCCCAACTGGGCACCACTACTGATCATCAGCAAAGGAAACATAATAACGTTGAGAGTCCTCGTCGAAATCCCACTTGAGCTCGAGCGTGTCACCTGGAGCGGAATCATCAGGCCCTGCATCTGGTGTAATAGTAATCTGTGAGCCATAGGGACTCAGCAATCTCGCACCCTCGCGATCAAGACTATTTAAGCTTATAGGTAGGCAAGGTAAATATAAGTGGAGCAGCAGCAAGCGACTAGCATATATGGTGGCCATCCTGTTCGCAAAAGAGAGCGAGAAGAGGAGGCAAAGCGCGAGCGAGAAACTAGAGAGCAACCTGCGCAAGCATTACCCCAACACCGTGTCCACTTCCCGGACTCCGCCGAGAAGAGGCCATCACGGTAACACACTTGGTTGATTCATTTTAATTAAGTTAAGGTTCAACTTATCTACAACCGGACATTAACAAATTCCCATCTGCCCATAACCGCGAGCATGGCTTTCGAAAGTTCAAATCCCTGCAGGGGAGTCCCAACTTAGCCCATGACAAGCTCTCACGGTTAACGAAGGAATAGACCTCCTCCCAAGACGTTCCGATCAGACTCGGTATCTTGGTTCTTCAAGACACTTCGACAGGTTAAAACAAGACCAGCAACACCGCCCGAATGTGCCGACAAATCCCGATAGGAGCTGCACATATCTCGTTCTCAGGGCACACTCAGATGAGCCAGACGTCGGGTAGGCCAGCCCAGAGTTGCCCCTGGTAGCCCCGGACATCGCTCGGTTGGACCAACACTCAGAGGAGCACTGGCCCGGGGGGCTAAAATAAAATGACCCTCGGGCTCCTAAAACCCAAGGGAAAAGAGGCTAGGTGGCAAATGGTAAGACCAAGGTTGGGTATTGCTGGAAAAACTTTAATCAAGGCGAACTATCAAGGGGTTCCCATTATAACCCAACCGCGTAAGGAACGCAAAATCCGGGAACATAACACCGATATGACGGAAACTAGGGCGGCAAGAGTGGAACAAAACACTAGGCGAGAGGCCAAGCCTTCCACCCTTTACCAAGTATATAGATGCATTAAGATAACATAGCAATATGATGATATCCCAACAAGTAAATAAATGTTCCAACAAGGAACGGCCTCCAATATTCACCTGCAACTAGCAACGCTATAAGAGGGGCTGAGCAAAGCGGTAACATAGCCAATCAACGGTTTGCTAGGACATGGTGGGTTAGAGGTTTGACATGGCAATTTGGGAGGCTTAAAAGCAAAAGGATAGGCATCGTAGCATTGGCATAGCAAAGAGCGAGCAAACTAGCATAGCAAAGATTGTAGTGATTTCGAGGGTATGATCATCTTGCCTGCAAAGTTGTCAGAGTTGACTGGATCCTCGAAAGCAAACTCAACGGGCTCCTCGTTAGCGAACTCGTCTCCCGGCTCTACCCAAACAAGACAAACAAGCAACAAGGACACAATCAACCACGTGCAAAGCTCAAACAACATGATGCAAGGATAATATGCTATGCGGGATCGATGCGGGATGCATATGCACGATGTGACAAGGAATGCATGAACCTGGCCTCAACTTGGAAATCCAAGTGTGCCACTGGAAAGATGAGATGAAATATCTTGAAAACGATATAAAGATCACCGGAATCGGAGTTACGGTTTGGAAATGGCAAGTGATTCAAAAATGACACCGGTCTGCGATTTACAGCAAGTAGCCAACTAAATGCAATGAGATGAACATGATACATCACCCAAACATGACAACAAAATACATGGCAGTGATGCATTCGAGATGCTTAACAAAAGTCTAGCACTGAGCTACGGCCAATTCATCCATTAACAGGTTCAAACAAGCATGGCAAAAAATGCATATGGTAAACAGATCTCAGACTTAGTGAAATTAACACTTGTCTGGAATTTCAGATCAGGTAGCCCTCTTTGGAGCCACAAAACTACATGCTACAGGACCTGAACATGGCAAAGTAAAGCATGACATGGAGCTACTCAAAGAGCTTAACAAAAGTCCCTTAGTGACCTTGAGCCAAAAGGGATCAGAAAATACAGTTGCAAGCATGTGAACATGGCAAAAACATAATCAGATCACAGACTTGGTGAAAACTGGAGCATGCTGAAAACAGATATCAAGTAGGCATTTTTACGAGCTCGATGCACTCACTATGGAGCAAGTCATGACAAACTAAGCATACACCCATCAAGAATACACAAAATGCAAGCTAGACATGGCAGGAACAATAGCATAGCATGCACAGATCAACTACAACATCATCGGCAAAATTGCAAACAAGTTGACAATCTGCCCAGATTCACAAAGTAGCAAAAGTAGAGCTCGATTGACTCAAGCTAGGGTGCTCCATAATTGCAAACAAATACATGGATGGATAGAGCACTACAAGATTAACAAAACATCCTTACTGATCATCCTCAGAAGAGGCACAGATCACTAGGAAACAACATGAACATATGGCCATATGAAATAAACAGCCCAAGGACTTGGTGAAATTACTAAGTCCCTGAAATCAGCACTAACAAGTGCCTCACTTCGCAAGCTTGCACTAGTCACCACACACATCACAAAAATACATGGGTTGCACCTCTGGAAAGATGGCAAAACCCTTAACAAAACATATGTAGAGTTCATGGGCATAACATGCACACAATAATCATGGCAAAAATGACAAATATGCAAATGGAGTAGCAGATCTGACAATTAACTCAAGTAGCCCTCTTCTAACAGCATTTCAGGCATCAAGATGAACTCAAATAAAAATGATGCAATGGAATCAAATGATGTACTCTCTGAGATGAACATTTTGATATGCTATATGCCCAAATCGGAGCTACTGATGCAAAGTTATGGCACGATGAACAGGAGCATATGAGCTAGGGTTTCAGGCAAAAAAGTCAACCGTCTCAGATTCGGATCTAGATCGGGCACGCAATCCGAGGTTCAACGCCGGGGCTTCGCCGGAGTTACTATAGCAGAAGAAGAACTCGCCGGAGAGGAGGAGGCCGGCCGGAGTCGGGGACGTCGGAGGGCGGCGGCCGGAGGCGTTTGGCGGCAGGGCGGCGCGCTCGCAGGCGCGGGACG
>NC_057803.1:240182341-240191702 GCF_018294505.1 Triticum aestivum
ATGTCCGTCGGCGGCTGATTTGTCCGGCGGTGCGCGATGATGAGATCTAGGTTTAGGGGGAGGAGAGACCCGGGATTTTCGAGGAGGACCTATTTATAGGCATAGAGGGAGCTAGGAGAGTCCAAATGAGGTGCAGTTTTTGGCCACGCGATCGTGATCGAACGCTCTAGATGATGGAGGAGGTTTAGGTGGGTTTTGGGCCAAATTGGTGGGGTGTTGGGCTGCAACACACACGAGGCCTTTTCGGTCCCTCGGTTAACTGTTGGAGTATCAAACGAAGTCCAAATGGTACGAAACTTGACAGGTGGTCTACCGGTAGTAAACCAAGGCCGCTTGGCAAGTCTCGGTCCAATCCGGAAATGTTTAATCCCCACACACGAAAGAAAGCTAGAAATGACCACCGGAGGAGAACGGAGCGCCGGAATGCAAAACGGACAACGGGAAAAATGCTCGAATGCATGAGATGAACACGTATGCAAATGCAATGCACATGATGACATGATATGAGATGAATGACAACGACAACAACACACGGAGACAAAAACCCGAACCTGAGAAAATAAAATAACTTAACGCCGGAAATGGCAAGAGTTGGAGCACAAATTGGGAAAGTTACATCCGGGGTGTTACAACACTCCACCACTACGAAAGGATCTCGTCCCGTGATCTAGGACTGAAAGAACGCCGGGTACTCAGAACGGAGGTGATCCTCGCGTTCCCAGGTAGCTTCACGGTCGGAATGGTGTGACCACTTGACTTTGAGGAAGTTGATTGACTTATTGCGAGTCTTGTGTTCAGTCTCTTCAAGAATAGCAACGGGGTGCTCACGATAGGAAAGATCTTCTTGGAGCTCAATGTCCTCGAAGTTGACAGTGCTGTCAGGAGTCCTGAAGCACTTTCGAAGCTGAGAGACATGGAACACATCATGAACATTTGCTAAGTTTGAAGGAAGCTCGAGTTGATAGGCGAGATCGCCTCTCTTGCTGACAATCTTGAAAGGTCCCACGTATCTGGGGGCGAGCTTCCCTTTGATACCGAAGCGACGAGTACCTTTCATAGGAAGCGGAGGTAAACATGATCTCCGATCTCGAAAGCCAAATCATGGTGTTTACTATCACAGTAGCTCTTATGGCGGGATTGGGCTGCTTTGAGGTTATCACGAATGACTTTGCACATTTCCTCTGCCTCTGTGATTAAGTCATTTCCGAGAAGCTGATGTTCACCGGTTTCAGACCAGTTGAGAGGGGTACGACACTTCCTGCCATACAGAATTTCAAATGGGGCCTTGCCCGAACTTGCTTGAAAACTGTTGTTATAGGAGAATTCAACATAAGGAAGACAATCCTCCCACTTCATGCCGAAGGAGATCACACAAGCCCTGAGCATATCTTCAAGAATCTGGTTGACACGCTCAACTTGACCGCTAGTTTGAGGATGGAAAGCTGTGCTAAAGCGGATGTTGGTGCCCATGGCCTTCTGAAAAGAATCCCAAAACTTGGAGGTAAAGATACTGCCACGGTCTGAAGAGATCACTTGAGGAATACCGTGCAGAGAGACAATCCGAGAGGTATAGAGTTCCGCCAATTGAGCTGCAGTGATCGACTCTTTGATAGGCAGAAAATGAGCCACTTTGGTGAGTTTGTCGATGACAACGAATATAGCATCATTGCCATGCTTGGACTTTGGAAACCCAGTCACGAAGTCCATTTCAATGTGGTCAAACTTCCTTTCTGGAATGGCAAGAGGTAGGAGGAGACCAGCTGGCCTTTGGTGTTCTGCCTTCACTCTTCTGCAGACATCACATTCATTCACGAACTGAGAAATCTCGCGCTTCATTCGAGTCCACCAATAAGCCTGCTTGAGGTCCCGATACATCTTCATACTCCCAGGGTGGATGGAGAGGAGAGAATTGTGAGCCTCGTTCATGATCACTTTACGGAGGTCACCTTTGGGCACAACAATGCGATCCTCGAAAAAGAGAGTGCCCTTGTCATCAAGGCGGTAGCAATTGTACTTGGGTTGACTCTTGGCAATCCCAATCTTCACCTTTTTCACCATAGCATCAAGAAGCTGAGCTTGGCGAATCTGGTCTTCCAAGGTACGAGAGACTTGAAGGTTGGCGAGGAAACCTTAAGGAACAACTTGCAGGTTAAGTTTGCAGAAAGCTTCACAAAGCTCGGGTTGATAAGGCTTGAGAATCAGACTGTTGCAGTAAGCCTTTCTGCTCAATGCGTCAGCAATCACATTGGCCTTGCCTGGAGTATACTCGATACTCGGATTATACTCTTGAATCATTTCGACCCATCGAATTTGACTGAGGTTGAGATTAGGCTGAGTGAAGATGTACTTGAGACTCTTGTGATCAATGAAAATGTCCACTTTTCTTCCCAATAAAAGATGTCTCCAAGTCAAAAGAGCATGCACAACTGCCGCCAACTCGAGATCATGAGTGGGGTAGTTCTTCTCATTGGGCTTCAACTGGCGAGAGGTATAAGCAACAACTTTCTTCTCTTGCATCAAAACTGCGCCAAGACCTTGGAGAGAGGCATCACAAAAGACCTCGTACGGCTTGGATTCATCAGGAGGAGTCAGAACTGGAGCAGTGATCAATTTCTCTTTCAAAGTGTTGAAAGCAATGTCACACTCTGGAGACCAAACGTACTTGACGTGCTTCTGGAGAAGATTAGAGAGAGGCTTCATGATCTTAGAAAAGTTTTCAACGAATCTTCGGCAGTAGCTTGCGAGATCGAGGAAGCTACGGAGTTGCTTCACGTTCTGAGGAGGTTCCCAAATCACAATTGCAGACACCTTCTCAGGATTCACGGCAATGCCTTTGGCAGAGATGATATGACCAAGATAAAGAACCTCATCGAGCCAAAATTCACACTTGGAGAACTTAGCGTAGAACTGATGTTCTCTGAGCTTATCAAGAACCAAACGCAAGTGCTTGGCATGATCTTCCTTGTTCTTCGAGAAAAACAGAATGTCGTCGAGATAGACCAAAACGAAGTCATTGGTGTAGGCGTTGAAGATGAAGTTCATCATGCGAGAGAAAGTCGGAGGAGCGTTGACGAGGCCAAAAGACATGACAGTGTATTCATATGAACCATAGCTTGTCCTGAAAGCCGTCTTGGGAATATCTTGCTCACGGATACGAATCTGATGATAACCCATACGGAGATCAAGCTTGGAGAATACTTGGGCACCTTTGAGTTGTTCGAACAGCTCGTTGATGTTGGGAAGTGGGTATTTGTTCTTTATGGTCTTCTTGTTCAATGGACGGTAATCAACACAAAGTCGGTCCGTTCCATCCTTCTTCTTCACAAAAAGAACACCACAACCCCACGGAGAAGAACTAGGCCGGATGAGACCCATTTTCTCTTGAATATCGAGTTGCTTCTTCAGCTCCTTCAACTCTTCAGGTCCGAGCTTGTAAGGACGCTTGCACACAAGTTCCATGCCAGGATCAAGATCAATGACGAATTCAACTGGCCGGTGCGGAGGCATTCCAGGAAGCTCTTCTGGAAAGACGTCTTGATAGTCGCAGACGACTGGAATTTGCGAGATGGCATCGAGTTCACCCTTCTCATTGAGAGAAAACAGATGGATAGTATCATCATGAGTGGCAAAGACAATTACATCCTCAGACGAATGAGTCAATTGAATCTGTCTTGCAGCACAATCAAGATGTGCCTTGTGCTTAGAAAGCCAATCCATTCCGAGAATAAGATCAATATCCGAGTTGCCAAGAACCACCGGAGAAGAGAGAAACTTGTAATTGCCCAACGTGATAGAGACATCCGGAACGCAATTGTTAGAAGTCATTTGCTTGCCCGGAGACACAATCTTCAACGGAACAGGAATCCTTTCGGTCACAAAATCATGCTTGGCCACAAATGGAGTTGAAATAAAAGAAAGCGATGCACCAGTGTCAAAAAGAACTTTTGCAGGAACATCGTTAACAGGAAGGTTACCCATAATCACATCTGGTGAGTACTCTGCCCGAGCTGCGT
Organism: Triticum aestivum; assembly: GCF_018294505.1. Taxonomy (NCBI): domain Eukaryota; kingdom Viridiplantae; phylum Streptophyta; class Magnoliopsida; order Poales; family Poaceae; genus Triticum; species Triticum aestivum. Next base: position 240,186,355 of record NC_057803.1, read on the forward strand.
TCAGCAAATTGACCTTGGCGTGCTTGGGGTTATGCTTGACCACAGCTGTACTTGCCGATCTGACAGGAGGAGGAGGAGGGAGACGTCTCTGGTTGAAACACTTGTTGGCATAGTGACCCTTCTGTTGGCACTTGTTGCACGTGACCTCTGAAAGCGGACGGTGGTACGGAGCACTCGATCTTGGAGGTTGAGACGAAGTCTTGTTCTGAAAGCCAGGGTTGGGTGGGTGGGAAGATCCACTGCCACCTTTGCTCTTCTGCTGATACTGCTGACGAAACGGAGGAGGAGGAAGCCAATACTTCTGTTGCTTGGCCATTTGAGTAGAGGAAGAAGGAGTAACATCTCTGACTCGCTTCTTGGAAGCATCACACCTCAACTGAGCAGCCTCTTGCTTCAGTTCCATGTTCTAGAACTCATCGTACCTCAAGGGCTCAAAGAGAACAAGAGCTAGCTGAATTTCTTCTCTGAGACCACCTCTGAACTGGTATATCATGCTCTTCTCATCAGGTACGTCCAGCTTGGCAAAGCGGGCGAGCTTCTAAAACAACTTGTTGTAGTCATAGACAGACAAAGAGCCTTGCTTCAGATTGTGGAATTCCTCACGCTTGCTTTCAACCACACTCTGAGGGATATGGTGAGCTCTGAAATCTTGACAGAATTCATCCCAAGTGATAACACGTCCACCTCTGGAGTCCTTGTACTACTGGAACCATTCTGCAGCTTGATCTTTGAGTTGGAAGGAAGCGAACTTGACAAAGTCATCGGGCCTGACGTTACTGCACTCGAAATGCTTGCACAGATCCACAAGCCAATGGTCAGCATCGGTTGCCTCAACACAATTGCTGAAAGTCTTTGGCCCGTTAGAAAGGAACTGGTTGAGTGTAGTAGAGTGATTCTGATTGTTGCCTTGGTTCCCTTTGTTGCCTTGATTGCGCTCTTGGATAATTTGCATGATCAACTGTGTGTTTGCATTGGTTGCGGCCATCACAGCTTGCCATGCCTCCGGAGGAGGTGGAGGTGGTGGCGGATCAGGATTCGGAGTCGTGCGCGTTGGAGGAGCCATCCTGAAGAGGTTGACCACCATTAGCACATTGATAGACAAATATTGAAGCTGAATCCAACAGAATGAAAATTGCAACATATAGTCTTCACATCCGAACAAAATGAACGAATGCATTCCTCTTGAAATGGTCACATATCCATAAATGGAGAAGCCACGTAGAATTAAGGTAGAGAAATAAATCAACAAGGTACGGATCAAGAACGAATAATCAGTAAGAAATCCCAATCTCAAACCAATATCCGTGGAAGAAGAACTAGAGCTACGAGAATTCCCACCTATGAAACTCCCGAACCTTTCCGGTTATGCAATCAGGTGTTGGGGATACAGGGGAAGCATAATATCTCACCCAAATCTAGCAAATCCTATATCTAGCTATATCCATCCTTCAACACATAACCGAGAAAAACTTCGGAAACCATCTACCTCAACCTTCGAAAAGAATCCGTTATACAAGTTATGGCGATACTCCCGAACTCCCGCCCCAGTACTGGGTGGCGTCGAGGTTATCTCACCAACGAACTGCATAAAAGAGATTTTCGATGTCGGCGTACTAAACTCAGGTATTCCAGAACTACAACGATAAAATTATGACGACAACACCTCAGAGCTCAACTCCCCGAGACACTTCCACAAAACCCCTGACAGGAGGCACCAAGACAATGTTCTCATCATAAAACCATCATAACGATTCCAAGATACCCGCGTGATCCTAAAAAATTTTAGTGAAATTTGAGAAGAGAAGAGTCAAAACTCTACGTTAGGATGCCTTACCAGAGCGATGAGGAGACTGGGAAGTAAAAAGAATTCCTAACTCTCTGATATATAATTCCTAAATGACTCAAAACATTTTTCTAGACACAACTCGGCTGCTAAAAACGATCAAGCAATGGGGCTCCTAAGGTCAGGGAAGGCTCTGATACCAACTTGTAACACCCTGGATGCGACTATAGCTCCCACGTGTCGAGGCACGACTTAGAGACATAAACGCATTGAAGGCATATGTCGCAAGTAAGGTAATCTTTACACATCCCATGTAATATAATAATAAAGGGGAGATAACATAGTTGGCTTACACTCGCCACGTCAATCAAGGTACATAAATAACATTACATCATCCAAACACTCATGGCCCGACTACGGCGCCAAAATAAAAGATAACCCAACATGTGACACGGTCCCGATCACCCCCAACTGGGCACCACTACTGATCATCAGGAAAGGAAACATAATAACGTTGAGAGTCCTCGTCGAACTCCCACTTGAGCTCGAGCGCGTCACCTGGAGCGGAATCATCAGGCCCTGCATCTGGTGTAATAGTAATCTGTGAGCCACAGGGACTCAGCAATCTCGCACCCTCGCGATCAAGACTATTTAAGCTTATAGGTAGGCAAGGTAAATATAAGTGGAGCAGCAGCAAGCGACTAGCATATATGGTGGCTATCCTATTCGCAAAAGAGAGCGAGAAGAGGAGGCAAAGCGCGAGCGAGAAACTAGAGAGCAACCTGCGCAAGCATTACTCCAACACCGTGTCCACTTCCCGGACTCCACGGAGAAGAGGCCATCACGGTAACACACTCGGTTGATTCATTTTAATTAAGTTAAGGTTCAACTTATCAACAACCGGACATTAACAAATTCCCATCTGCCCATAACCGCGAGCATGGCTTTCAAAAGTTCAAATCCCTGCAGGGGAGTCCCAACTTAGCCCATGACAAGCTCTCACGGTTAACGAAGGAATAGACCTCCTCCCAAGACGTTCCGATCAGAATCGGTATCTCGGTTCTTCAAGACACTTCGACAGGTTAAAACAAGACCAGCAACACCGCCCGAATGTGCCGACAAATCCCGATAGGAGCTGCACATATCTCGTTCTCAGGGCACACTCAGATGAGCCAGACGTCGGGTAGGCCAGCCCAGAGTTGCCACTGGTAGCCCTGGACATCGCTCGGTTGGACCAACACTCAGAGGAGCACTGGCCCGGGGGGGCTAAAATAAGATGACCCTCGGGCTCCAAAAACCCAAGGGAAAAGAGGCTAGGTGGCAAATGGTAAGACCAATGTTGGGTATTGCTGGAAAAACTTTAATCAAGGCGAACTATCAAGGGGTTCCCATTATAACCCAACCGCGTAAGGAACGCAAAATCCGGGAACATAACACCGATATGACGGAAACTAGGGCAGCAAGAGTGGAACAAAACACTAGGCGAGAGGCCGAGCCTTCCACCCTTTACCAAGTATATAGATGCATTAAGATAACATAGCATTATAATGATATCCCAACAAGTAAATAAATGTTCCAACAATGAACGACCTCCAATCTTCACCTACAACTAGCAACGCTATAAGAGGGGCTGAGCAAAGCGGTAACATAGCCAATCAACGGTTTGCTAGGACATGGTGGGTTAGAGGTTTGACATGGCAATTTGGGAGGCTTGAAAGCAAAAGGATAGGCATCGTAGCATTGGCATAACAAAGAGCGAGCAAACTAGCATAGCAAAGATAGTAGTGATTTCGAGGGTATGATCATCTTGCCTGCAAAGTTGTCAGAGTTGACTGGATCCTCGAAAGCAAACTCAACGGGCTCCTCGTTAGCGAACTCGTCTCCCGGATCTACCCAAACAAGACAAACAAGCAACAAGGACACAATCAACCATGTGCAAAGCTCAAACAACATGATGCAAGGATGATATGCTATGCGGGATGCGATGCGGGATGCATATGCACGATGTGACAAGGAATGCATGAACCTGGCCTCAACTTGGAAATCCAAGTGTGCCACTGGAAAGATGAGATGAAATCTCTTGAAAACGATATAAAGATCACCGGAATCAGAGTTATGGTTTGGAAATGGCAAGCGATTCAAAAATGACACTGGTCTGCGATTTACAGCAAGTAGCCAACTAAATGCAATGAGATGAACATGATACAGCACCCAAACATGACAACAAAATACATGGCAGGGATGCATTCAAGATGCTTAACAAAAGTCTAGCACTGAGCTACGGCCAATTCATCCATTAACAGGTTCAAACAAGCATGGCAAAAATGCATATGGTAAACAAATCTCAGACTTAGTGAAATTAACACTTGTCTGGAATTTCAGATCAGGCAGCCCTCTTCGGAGCCACAAAACTACATGCTACAGGACCTGAACATGGTAAAGTAAAGCATGGCATGGAGCTACTCAAAGAGCTTAACAAAAGTCCCTTAGTGACCTTGAGCCAAAAGGGATCAGAAAATACAGTTGCAAGCATGTGAACATGGCAAAAACATAATCAGATCACAGGCTTAGTGAAAACTGGAGCATGCTGAAAACAGATATCAAGTAGGCATGTTTACGAGCTCGATGCACTCCCTACGGAGCAAGTCATGACAAACTAAGCATACACCCATCAAGAATACACAAAATGCAAGCTGCACATGGCAGGAACAATAGCATAGCATGCACGGATCAACTACAACATCATCGGCAAAGTTGCAAACAAGTTGACAATCTGCCCAGATTCACAAAGTAGCAAAAGTAGAGCTCGATTGACTCAAGCTAGTGTGCTCCATAATTGCAAACAAAGACATGGATGGATAGAGCACTACAAGATTAACAAAACATCCTTACTGATCATCCTCAGAAGAGGCACAGATCACTAGGAAACAACATGAACATATGGCCATATGAAATAAACAGCCCAAGGACTTGGTGAAATTACTAAGTCCCTGAAATCAGCACTAACAAGTGCCTCACTTCGCAAGCTTGCACTAGTCACCACACACATCACAAAAATACATGGGTTGCACCTCTGGAAAGATGGCAAAACCCTTAACAAAACATATGTAGAGTTCATGGGCATAACATGCACACAATAATCATGGCAAAAATGACAAATATGCAAATGGAGTAGCAAATCTGACAATTAACTCAAGTAGCCCTCTTCTAACAGCATTTCGGGAATCAAGATGAACTCAAATGAAAATGATGCAATGGAATGAAATGATGTACTCTCTGAGATGAACATTTTGATATGCTATATGCCAAAATTGGAGCTACTGATGCAAAGTTATGGCACGATGAACAGGAGCATATGAGCTAGGGTTTCGGGCGAAAAAGTCAACCGTCTCAGATTCGGATCTAGATCGGGCACACAATCCGAGGTTCGATGCCGGGGCTTCGCCGGAGTTACTGTAGCAGAAGAAGAACTCGCCGGAGAGGAGGAGGCCGGCCGGAGTCGGGGACGTCGGAGGGCGGCGGCCGGAGGCGGTTGGCGGCGGGGCGGCGCGCTCGCCGGCGCGGG